>NW_027507903.1:640245797-640520545 GCF_037356315.1 Lithobates pipiens
TTCATGAAAGTGGTCCAAGTGGCTAATTAGCCTCTGGATCGATTTCAGAAGCAGCACGAGGGGTGTTTCTTGGGCTTACCGTTTTTTACTGTGCACCTGAGAAATGATCTAGTTTGTGCAGCTGGCCATAGAGGTTACTAGAGACCAGGTCGTCTCTGAATCACCTCTATGGTCTTGGATGACCAGGCCATGACGTCGCTTCTGATCTAGGGGGGGGGGGGAAGCAAACTTTTTTTTTTTTTTTTTCCTAGGCGTCTATGGAGATTTTCAATGTCCGTAGTTTGCCGCCATTTCATGAGCGTGCCGAGTTTTTAACGAGTGGCATGTTGGGTATCAACACCCCCCCCCCCAATAAAAGGGGTTTGAAAAAGCGCTGCTCAAATACTGTGTGCCATAAAAATCTGCAACGATCGCCATTTTATTCTCTAGGGCAGGGGTCTCAAACTGGCGGCCCTCCAGCTGTTGCAGAACTAAAAGTCCCATGAGGCATTGCAAGGCTGATGGTTGGGCATGATTCCCACAGGCAGAGGCAGGATGGGACTTGTAGTGCCCCAGGGCCACTGCTAACAAAAAATATGTGTGTGTGTGTGTGTGTGTGTGTGTGTGTGTGTGTATATAATATAATATAATATAATTTATATAATATATATATATAATGTATTTATGCTTGTGTCATTTTTTTTTCTTTTTTTTATAATAATATTATTTATATATTTATTAAAAATACTGCTTAATACTTAGAAAAAGCCTGGTCCTTTAAAGTGGAGAAGGAATCGTGGAAATTGAATTTTAATTTATTTAAATGGGGGGGGGGGGAATATAAGCAGATTGATCATTGATGTTCTCCTGGTGACCCAGATGCCCCCCTTTGTTTTACAGGCCGGTACCGTCTCCTCCGTCTCCCAGCATCTCCCGTCAGGATCGGGTCACAGAGGAGAGGCGGAGGCCGGAGACACTGCTCCTCTGGAGGGAACGGGAGAGGCAGCAGCTTCAGCAGAAGCAGGAAGGTCTGCGGAGGCCGTCTGTGGACCAGAGAGAGAGGTGGGGTCCCAGGAAGTCTGTCAGGGGGGGGGGGGGGGGGGGGGGCACTCGTCTCTCCTCATTCTGATTACAGCTTTGTTGTGTTTTGCAGCTTACAGAAGGCCGTGTCTACCAGCGCTCCTCCAGCTCAGAGTCAGAGTGAAGCCGTGAAGTGAGTAGGACGGTGTGGGATTGTCTAGAACAATCTAGACTGTCTGTACTCCACCTCTACTGGATAAGCCAGTGAAGGGTTTACACCTTGTCCGGTTCTTATTTCTGTCCATTGGGGGATTTCTAGCTTCCTGTTCCTGCACAGACACTGATTAAAATACCATGTCAGAGGTTGTAACTCTTCCTCGTTGGAGAGATTTCCCACCACTTCCTGTCCAGGCAGGGTTCCCCTAGTGGTAGAAGAGTCTTTACCCTAGTGGTGGTTTTCGTCCATGATGGTGGAGGGCGCACGTGTCACATCACAAAAAGGGCCCCTCATAGCATCCAGGGAATGTAAGACGTCTGGAAACCTGCAACAGAAGATGGTTGAGGGCTGTGAACATGGTACAAGAGATGGTCAGAGACAGTGGCCATGGTACCAGTGAATGTCAGTGATGGGACGTACTGCAAGGTGAAGGTCGGAGACCAAAGACATGCCTCAAAAGGTGGTCAGACTGCTGATCTGGTACGAGATGGCCAGAGACTACAGACATGGTACAAGAGATGGCCAGAGACTACAGGCATGGTACAAGAGATGGCCAGAGACTACGGGCATGCTACCAGAGATGGCCAGAGACTACAGGCATGCTACCAGAGATGGCCAGAGACTACGTGCATGCCACAAGAGATGGCCAGAGACTACGGGCATGCCACAAGAGATGGCCAGAGACTACGGGCATGCAACAAGAGATGGCCAGAGACTACAGCATGGTACAAGAGATGGCCAGAGACTACAGGCATGGTACAAGAGATGGCAGAGACTACGGGCATGCTACCAGTGGCCAGAGACTACGGGCATGCTACCAGAGAATGGCCAGAGACTACAGGTGCTACCAGAGATGGCCAGAGACTAGGGCATGCTACCAGAGATGGCCAGAGACTACGGGCATGGTACAAGAAGATGGCCAGAGACTACAGGCATGGTACAAGAGATGGCCAGAGACTACGGGCATGGTACAAGAGATGGCTAGAGACTACGGGCATGGTACAAGGAGATGGCCAGAGACTACGGGCATGGTACAAGAGATGGCCAGAGACTACGGGCATGGTACAAGAGATGGCCAGAGACTACGGCATGGTACAAGAGATGGCCAGAGACTACGGGCATGGTACAAGAGATGGCCAGAGACTACGGGCATGGTACAAGAGATGGCCAGAGACTACGGGCATGGTACAAGAGATGGCCAGAGACTACGGGCATGGTACAAGAGATGGCCAGAGACTACGGGCATGGGACAAGAGGATGGCCAGAGACTACGGGCATGGTACAAGAGATGGCCAGAGACTACGGGCATGCTACCAGAGATGGCCAGAGACTACGGGCATGCTACCAGAGATGGCCAGAGACAACGGGCATGCTACCAGAGATGGCCAGAGACTACGGCATGCTACCAGAGATGGCCAGAGACTACGGGCATGCTACCAGAGATGGCCAGAGACCACGGGCATGGTACCAGAGATGGCCAGAGACTACGGGCATGGTACCAGAGATGGCCAGAGACTACGGGCATGGTACCAGAGATGGCCAGAGACTACGGGCAGCCACAAGAGATGGCCAGAGACTACGGGCATGCCACAAGAGATGGCCAGAGACTACGGGCATGCCACAAGAGATGGCCAGAGACTACTAAATCTTGCAGATCATCTGCTGGCTATGGGCCCCTACCTACTGGATACATACCTACTGGATACATACCTACTGGATACATACCTACTGGATACATACCTACCGGATACATACCTACCGGATACATACCTACTGGGATTTGTTCCCCTCTGCAGTATTCAGATGTACAGGGACCCTGATGACCCTATTGGGGAAGAGCCTGTAGAAGGTGTAGGAGATGGTCTGGTGGTGGACCAGCTAGATCCTTTATAAAGGAACTGGAGAGGACGAATCTAAGGGGGGACGGGATGAAAAAAATTGCCCAAATCATTCACTACAAGCAGCCAGTCTGCTGGTAAGTAAGCCTCTACTGTCCACAGGGGCCCTGAGAGCCACACAGTTTGGAAGGGTGACAGGTCAGGCACCAGGGCACCCTCCCTTGCTCGCTCCTGAGATGGACTATGGGATGCACAGTGTGCGTATAGAGCAGTACACATGACTACAACTAACCTCACTCATTCCACACAGGAAATTAGGTGAAAAAAAGGTTCAGGAGTTCAGAGGATGTTACAAGGAGACTGAAAACACAGTAAGAAACAATTTCCTAAAGAATAGGACATTACGTGGTGGATGTGGATGGATTATTTTATAGTTTACTGCTAATTTAAAAGCACACGTTTGATATGTTTCCTGCTTCTCTTCTCCCTCTAGTGGCTCCTCTGAGAACTGCGCCAGACTACGGAGTCAGGTAATCATCTACTAATTCTTCACTTTTCACTTTGCGGTGTGTACCGAGCGGCCAGAAAAATAGAAACCTCGCCCATCTGTGCCTGATTGCATCATCACTATTGGCAGTCAGTCGCCTTTTGCAGCCTTCTCTATGGGGTGGTGAATAACTTTCCTGAATGTTACAATTGCACTCCAATATTTTTTACGTGTTGAAAAATCTTTCAGGAGGAAAGGGATTGAGCCTACCCTTGTGTGCGCCATACTTTCACTTTAAAATCCTAAGCCCTGCACCCTGAGTATATAGGGCGCACTGAGCCCTGCACCCCTGAGTATATAGGCGCACCTGAGCCCTGCACCCTGAGTATATAGGGCGCACCTGAGCCCTGCACCCTGAGTATATAGGGCGCACCTGAGCCCTGCACCCTGAGTATATAGGGCGCACCTGAGCCCTGCACCCTGAGTATATAGGGCGCACCTGAGCCCTGCACCTGAGTATATAGGCGCACCTGAGCCCTGCACCCTGAGTATATAGGGCGCACCTGAGCCCTGCACCCTGAGTATATAAAGGGAACTCTGTGTATACAAAGGGCGCACCTGAGCCCCGCACTCTGTGTATACAAAGGGCGCACCTGAGCCCCGCACTCTGTGTATACAAAGGGCGCGCCTGAGCCCCGCACTCTGTGTATACAAAGGGGCGCGCCTGAGCCCCGCACTCTGTGTATACAAAGGGCGCGCCTGAGCCCCGCACTCTGTGTATACAAAGGGCGCACCTGAGCCCTGCACCCTGTATGTAGCTCATGCCTGAATCCTGGAAAACACTCCTGGTATTTATCAATGCCTTTTAAGCCTCCCACTGTTCAGTTTGGCCACACCCACTCATTGGTGCTGCAAGCTCTCCCCCTATGGGGGGGGTTGTGTTCCTGCACCTATCTCTGAGAAAACAAGCCTGTCTGTGAATGACTGTCCTTCTAATCAGTGTGTGTAGAATAATCTGTGACTGAACTATCACAATGTGTTTTTTCTGATTATTTCCTGTTTGTATTCCATGCAGGGAAGTCAAAACAACGTTTTTCCCCCCATCTCTCCTACCTCGCAGCCCTCAGGTACGGTCTCAGGAAATGGCAAAAGAATTGCTCCGGAACATTGAAGACTTGCCCATTGCTGGCTAATAGGAGGGATTGCTGGGGGTGTTACATGTATATGAAATGAATTGTGTCCCTGCATACTCCTCACTGTCTATGGATTGATTGTGCTTCTCGCTGTTTACCCTACACTGAGGTGTATAGGAACTTTGGTGTCACTGACCGGTGTGTGTGTGTGTGTCTCTTCCAGACTCCTCTGTGACCCAGAAGCCAGGAGTTTCCTCTTCCGGTCGTCTTCCCGCGGAGCCGCTCTCAGCCAGTCAGGTGGCAATCTTTCCGTAACATCGCCATCCTTTCCAGACACAATCATTCTTACTGGTCCTCATCCAATGACTGTCCATCTGTACTGCGATATACATTGATGGATTTTCCTTTCCTCCTTCCCTTTTTTTTTTTTTTTCTCCTTTTCTGTCTTTTCTTTCTGCCTTTTTATTTTTCCTCCTTAACTTTCCTTTCGTCCACCTTTTTTTTTTTTTTTTTTTTTTTTTTTTTTCATTTCTTTTTTCTTTTTTCCTTTTTTTTCTTTCTCTCTGTCTTTTTTTCTTTCTCTTTCCTTTTCTCACCATCTTACCCTTTCTTTCCGTCAACCCCCATCGTGTCTTTCTCTTTTCACTACAAAGCTACCGCGCCCCCCCCCCCCCCCCCCAAATGTTTTATTTCACGATCTCTTCTCATCTCTGCCTCTTTCCAGGTTCGGACCTGAGCTCAGGAGAGGGATCCAGTCCTGTCCGGATGCGCACTTCCCGAGCTCCATCTGATGAGAAGACGGCACAACTACGCAAGGTACATTGGAGTCCGCACTTCTGTCCGCCACCCACCCAGCGGATATTTACCCATGCCCTTGTTGTTTTTCCACCTGAGTTGGGGGTGGGTCGGGGCACAATCTAGCTTTACCAGGTGCCCCCACTCACATCTAGCTTTACCAGGTGCCCCACTCACATTCTACTAACTGCTCAGGAGCTGGTTGCAGTGCACCCTATGCCGGTGCGATGTCTGCAGCCTAAAATCGTATCTTCTGGCTTTTAGAGTCTCCTTCCATCCTCCGAGTCCTCTTTGGCTTCCTTGAGAGTGGCTTGAATCTCCCCTCTCAGCTGATTTTTGACTACAGTAATGGAAGACTTTATTTTTATTTTTTTATCCCTCACCTAAAGATTGTATATTGGCTTTGCAGAAATTTGTTTCCTAAGCCATCTGCCACAGATTCTGTGTGATTCAGTCACTCCAGTCCTTAATTGATGAATTTAACCCCCACCCCCCCAGGAGTGGCAGTCTACAGCTATTACTCCAACATTAAAGGCGAGCTTAAAGTGGTTGTAAACCCTTTTTAAAAAAATCCTGAGAAAAAAAAATCCTGCAAGACAAAGACATAATGAGATAGTATGCATAGCATACTAGCTCATTATGAATAACTTACCTGAGAACGAAGCCCCCAAAGCGGTCCTCCGTCTTCATGTCCGCCGCTGCCATGGATCCCGGGGCGACTCCCGGGTCTCGCGGCTCCAGCGCTGTGATTCACCGGAGCCGCGATGACGTCACTCCCGCGCATGCGCCGTAGACAGCGGTGGCTGTCTTCAGGCAAATATCTCCTTAAGCTGTATAGGTTTAGGAGATATTTCTTGGACCTACAGATTAAGGCTTACCTGTAGGTCAAAGTTGGTTGTAAGGGTTTACAACCACTTTAAAGAATGCCTGGAGCAGAAGACTTCAGCATTTTACTTTCTGCTGTAATGGTTTGCGGGAAGCATTCAGTCCCATTTCATTCATATGTGCATCTAAAGTCTCTTCAGACCACCTCTTGACAGCATCATCAAACATTTTACTGGTGGCAAGAGGTTTCCATCTTCCTCAGTGGAAAAAAAACATAAGGAACAGACTGCAACATCTTCTTGCTCTATCTGTTCCAAGATGACCCTTTGGCCTTTCCACTCTTTGCTGTCCATGTCACAACCCCCTAAGATTGTCGTTTCCCCCCCATTTCCTTGCAAGTCATGGCCAAATTCACGAACAAGCCTTCTGTACAGGAAGGTACATACTCTTTCTAGGGGGGTTGGTTGGTGTCACTGGCTAACCTTTGTGGATGTGTGGAGAACAGCTTGCATCTCAGACACTTTGGCTATAGGAGGCGGTATGTCTTCTCCACAGTTTTCTTTCTGTTGGCGCTACATAAATGTCTGTAATCAATTTTTAAAATCTCCATTACAAATGGCTAAAACGATCATTGACCGGTTAAGGGAACTTATCTGAGAAGTAGAGATTGCTCATTACTCAAAGAACCCTAGTCTAACCGCTGGAGGAACCCAAGGGTTCCATGAAACCCTGGTTGAAGAAGAATGTTCCTTACTCTTGTTGGAAAGGTCATTGGGAAGAATTACCCCCTTACAGTTGGCTAATAAGATCAGTGGTGTCAGTGGGAACTTATCTGAAAGGTAGAGTTTATTGCTCAAGGAACCCCTGACAACCTCTGGAGGAACCCCTAGCAAACTCTGGGTGAACCCTGGTTGAGGAAGATGGCTCCTTTAACTTGTGGGCATTGGGGAAAAAAAGAACCCCCTTACAGATAGCCAGAATGATCAATGGTATCAATGAGAACTTATCCGAGAGTCAGAAATTGTTCATTGCTCAAGAAACCCTTGACAAACTCTGGCGGAACCCAAGGGTTTCCATGGAACCCTGGTTGAGAAGAATGTTCCCTACAGTTGTGGTCTTGGGAAGAATAACTTGCAAATGGCCAAACAGATCAGTTGTGTCGGAGGGAACTTATCTGAGAGGTAGAGATTTCTAATTAACCATGGAACCCCCAGCAACCTCCTGGAGGAACCCTAGGATTCCATGGAACCCTAGTTGAGAAACCCTGGTCTAGGAGGATGTCTTATTGTCCAAGCACATCAAATGATGTCATAGTGAGTGGATAAAGGTGACTGTTTTAACAGTGTTGATATAAATACCAGGTATGTTCTTGATCATTAGAACTTTGGAAGCTACTTGAATAAATCATCTTCAACATTATAGAACAAATCCAGTTAATCTTTAATGACTAATACTAGCTCTCCTTTAATTTTTTTCTTTGGCCACCTTGCATTCATGGTGTTCATTTGTGTTGCTGCTTCTGCCAGTAATTTATTATTGCTGTGTCCCCTGCAGGATATTGAGTCCCACCTCAACGTCACCCTTCAGGATTCGCTCTGTGAGTCTCTTGCCAACGGCGTCATCCTGTGCCAGCTGCTGAACCACCTGCGGCCGCGCTCCATCCCGTTTATCCACGTGCCTTCACCTGCTGTGGTACGATGACACTGCATTCACTGGCTGCCCACGGAGGAGCTATTTTCACCTTCCATTTACGCAGACTTATTCTCTTTCAGCCTAAACTTAACCCTGTGAAATGTCGCAAGAATGTGGACAGCTTCCTGGAAGCGTGCCAGAGGCTGGGCGTCCCTGAGGTAAACCCACTATGATTTTTAATTGTGCTGTAATATAGGGCTGGACAGGTCCCCAGAGCCAGGGCCACCCAGGTCCCAAGTGCTAGTCAACACAGGTTCTCGGAATCGGGCCAGGGGCCAAGTAGCTTAATGCTCCATGAGAAAATGATGGATGCCACCAACACTTTACTGAGCCTTTATTCTAATATATTTTTTTTTAAAAAGGCTCCTGTTATGTAAGCCATACATGGGCCAAATTCCGGACTAATTTTCTTTAGAAATTTGATGTGCTTTGTAATCCGATGGTGCCACCATTATTTCGAAATTTGACCAACCAACCCTTCAATTTCACCTCATGTTGCTATAGAAGAGACATTTTGTGGCCGGGAATTCTTTCTTTCTAGGTCACAGCTCATACTGTCTGTTTTTGTTTTTTATTATATTTCTCGTGTGATTCTCCTATCATTGATCAGAACTTGTTTTAAAAAAAAAAAAAAAATTCCAACATGCCCAATCACTTAAAATTCATGGCCACACGAAAATCGGCCATTACTGCGGCCCACTATTGGTGCGAAATTCTAACGAGAATTCTTAATTACGATTTTTTTAAAGCAAAAATACGTTCGGAGTTCGACCCATTTATGGTCAGCATTAGGCTTGGAAAGAATGGCACCACATCCCTAATAATGTAGTGACTTCTTTGGAACTTTGGAGGGTTTTTTTTTTTTTTTTTTTATTTTTTTTAGGCACCAAAACAGATAATTACAACTCTTTGATTTTATTATTGCAAAGCAATAAAAACAGATTTATCAAAATGATAACATCTGGTTAAAATCAGACCACAAATCTTTGTATTCGTATGACAAAAATCATGACCTTTTACAACTGTTGTTTTGAGCATGAAGTTCCAAACTCCTTTCAATTCAGTCTTCATCAGGTGGACAAATAACATGTTGAATTCTAGGACACAAACATAGGATCAAAAATAACGTACACACAGATTACATTAAATATTTTATAATATGTATGGAATCATAGAAATGGTGAACCGCCCCCACACTGTATGCATATCAGCATTATATCTTAGATGTCAGTATGTTTTTGTTTTTCCCCCTGATGAAGACTCTGAGTGGAGACACGTTAGGACCTTCATGCTCGGTATAAACAACGGTTATAAATGTCATGATTTTTTTCATATGACTACAAAAATTTGTGGTCTGTTTTTTTTACCCAGATGTTGCATCGTTTGATTTATCTCTGTGTTTATTTAATATATATTTTCTTGTACCTGTTGGCTACCAAAATGTTTTAATTGGTTCCGAAATGTTTTCCCAAAATATTAATACAAGTCTTCAGCTATGAAAGGCTATTTAAAGTCATTGGTCTATATAGTTAGATGTACACATTACTGGGTAAGACATTAAATTGGTGGAAACCACCTGAACTCATTTGGTGGGTTTTAGACCACATAGGTCAGGTAGGTGTTCATGAAGTCATGTCCTTTTTTTGTGTGTTTTTTTTGGTCTGATTGCTTATGTACGTGCTGCTTATGCCTCGTTTGTATTAACATATATGTTTTTCTTTTTTTCTTTCTCTTCATTTCTGGCATATTTTACCCGTGACACCTTCAACTCTCTGTCCGGTGACATGCACTATGTAATCTGCATGTGATGTCTATGCCGCCCTCTACTGGTGAATGCCCCACCTCAATCCTAACCTCCATTGCTTGTGGTGGCTCTAACTGGTTACCCC
Organism: Lithobates pipiens; assembly: GCF_037356315.1. Classification (NCBI taxonomy): domain Eukaryota; kingdom Metazoa; phylum Chordata; class Amphibia; order Anura; family Ranidae; genus Lithobates; species Lithobates pipiens. The sequence goes on from NW_027507903.1 coordinate 640,255,673, forward strand.
TTTTGCTGATGGCTTTTCCCGATTTGCGATGCCTGTGAATGCTTTTACTATTATTTGTTCTCTCTGGATCCTCTGGTGATGACCCCCCCTTTCTTTTTTCTTTCTTTCTTTTTCCCTTTTTGCATGTCCCTTCTTCACCACTTCCCCCTACTCCACCACCTCTTTCACCTTTTGGCTGTCCAACTCCTTCATCTGTGACTCCTGTTTGACCCCTCCTTCCTACCCCATTGCATGAACTGCCTCCACCCCACCCCACCCCTGCAAAAAACCTTCCCTGCCTATGTCTCCTCCACCCTCCTGTCTCTATGCAGCGAGATATGTGCTTGGCCTCTGACATCCTGGGAGGAAGGAGCCTGGACATCGTTCAAAGGTTGGTCTCCTCTTTGCTGCTGCTCCTCGCCTCCAGTGACACTCCCACGAGCAACCCGAGCTCCGCCCTCTCCGAGGAGACAGCGACGTGTTCTACTCTCCTGCAGCTGCTCTATCAACACCACGGCTTCCTGCTCTTCTACGCTCTGCTAATGCTGGCCCTCTGTGTGGCCTTCAGCAAACTGTCTGTCCTGTAGGAGCCAGTCCATATCAAATATGGCTTCCCTTTTTTTTGGCGATTTAAAAAAAAAAAAAAAAAAGACGCGACACTGTGTGTCTGTTCTCCAAGGAAAAATTGTGACTTCGTCTCCTTTTAGCGAAGTTGGATTTCTCACAAGAGCTGTTCACTAGATTTAGGTTTCAATGAATTTCAGGTTATACCTTTTTTTAAACACTAAAGCCGGACTGGACACTACAGCCTCCCCAAAGTGGCCTTTTCGGGAAGTACCCACTGTGGGTATGCCCAATGGGTGGTGGCCAAATCTGCCATCTTGGTGCCAGGTTTCATTGGCACTATGTCAGGTTGACTTTGGCGTTTTTGGATGCCTTCTGTGCCTTCAGTCTACATGGTGTCGGGGGATCACCAATAAGCTGCCTTTTTGAGAGGCCTGGCTTCAGCCAGCCAGCCAATGAAAAGGAGGATCACCTACTCCTTGATGATTGAGGGTTCAGGGACACTGATGTATTAAATTCTTTGGAAAGCAATGATTTTTTTTTATTTTTATCTTTCTGTCCGAAATGGATCTGTAACACTCCACAACATGCATTGAACTTGATTTCAGACTGCAAAATACGGGTTGTCTCCATTAAATTGGCTACCCCTGGGAATGTAAGACTATGCTTTAATAGAAGACTCTGAAGATTGGTGAATGTTTTTCAATACCAGGTGCAATGATCTTGTCAGGTTTGAAGCAGTAAAGCATTCTTTCTTTTTTTTTTTTTTCCTCGCAAGCAGCAGCCCCCCCCCCTCATGCAAGCAGCCCCCCCCCTCATGCAAGCAGCCCCCCCCCCTCATGCAAGCAGCCCCCCCCCCCCCCCCCATGCAAGCAGCAGCCCCCCCCCCCCCATGCAAGCAGCAGCCCCCCCCCCCCCATGCAAGCAGCAGCCCCCCCCCCCCATGCAAGCAGCAGCCCCCCCCCCCATGCAAGCAGCAGCCCCCCCCCTCATGCAAGCAGCAGCCCCCCCTCATGGAAGCAGCAGCCCCCCCCTCATGGAAGCAGCAGCCCCCCCCCCCCTCATGGAAGCAGCAGCCCCCCCCCCCTCATGCAAGCCGCCACTCATCAATGTAGCAGGCCCTTCCTCTGTCCTGCAGATCATCTGGTTTACATTCTTGCTGTGCTTCCAAGCCTCTGAGATGTAAGTTCTGAAAGTCTTATAGACCCCCCAGGACTGTGCTTGTTTTTACCAACCTCCAACTTCTGTAGGCCATTCACAAGATGATTCCTGGGACTGTGTTTTGTGAATGGTACAGAAGTGAGGCCAGATGTAGTAGAAAGGAAAGAGTTCTCCAATATAGACTACGGTATGGTATGTCCTTGTCCTTAACTGCCAAGTCTGACACTTTTCATATACATGCAAAAATCTTTATAAATATATATAATTTTAGGGGTTCTGAGTAGCAAAAAAAATAAAAAATTTTGCATGTCAAAATGTGTGGGGTGTACTAACTTTTATGAGATGCGCTATCTATATATAGAATTTTTTTTTTTTTTTTTTCAAGATGCCACAAAAACAAGTGAAAACATTTTTTTATATATATCTCTTACAAAAGTGAGTACACCCCACACATTTTTGGAAATATTTTCTTCTATCTTTTCATGTGACAACACAGAAGAAATGACACTTGTCTACAATGTAAAGTAGTGAGTGTACAGCTTGTATAACAGTGTAAATTTTCTGTCCCCTCAAAGTAACTCAACACACAGCCATTAATGTCTAAACCGCTGGCAACAAAAGTGAGTACACCCCTAAGTGAAAATGTCCAAATTGGGCCCAATTAGTCATTTTCCCTCCCCGGTGTCATGTGACTCGTTAGTGTTACAAGGTTTCAGGTGTGAATGAGAAGCAGGTGTGTTTGGTGTTATCACTCTCACTCTCTCATACTGGTCACTGGAAGTTCAACATGGCAGCTCGTGGCAAAGAACTCTCTGAGGATCTGAAAAAAAAAAAGGAATTGTTGCTCTACATAAAGATGGCCTAGGCTATAATAAGATTGGCAAGACCCTGAAACTGATCTGCAGCACAGTAGCCAAGACCATACAGCGGTTTAACAGGACAGGTTCCACTCAGAACAGGCCTCGCCAAAAAAGTTGAGGTCACTTGTTCAGCGTCATATCCAGAGGTTGTCTTTGGGAAATAGACATATGAGTGCTGCCAGCATTGCTGCAGAGGTCGAAGGGATGGGGGGGTCAGTCTGTCAGTGCTCAGACCATACGCCACACACTGCAACAAATTGGTCTGCATGGCTCTCATCCCAGAAGGAAGCCTCTTCTAAAGATGATGCACAAGAAAGCCGGCAAACAGTTTTCTGAAGACAAGCAAACTAAGGACATGGATTACTGGAACCATGTCCTGTGGTCTGATGAGACCAAGATAAACTTATTTGGTGTCAGATGGTGACAAGCGTGTGTGGGGGCAACCAGGTGAGGAGTACAAAGACAAGTGTGTCTTGCCTACAGTCAAGCATGGTGGTGGGAGTGTCATGGTCTGGGGCTGCATGAGTGCCGGCGGCACTGGGGAGCTACAGATCATTGAAGGAACCATGAATGCCAACATGTACTGTGACATACTGAAGCAGATCCTGATCCCCCTCCCTTCAGAGACTGGACCGCAGGGCAGTATTCCAACATAACGACCCCAAACACATCTCCAAGATGACCACTGCCTTGCTAAAGAAGCTGAGGGTAAAGGTGATGGACTGGCCAAGCATGTCTCCAGACCTAAACCCTATTGAGCATCTGTGGGACATTCTCAAATGGAAGATGGAGGAGCGCAAGGTCTCTAACATCCACCAGCTCTGTGATGTCATCATGGAGGAGTGGAAGAGGACTCCAGTGCCAACCTGTGAAGCTCTGGTGAACTCCATGCCCAAGACGGTTAAGGCAGTGCTGGAAAATAATGGTGGGCACACAAAATATTGACACTTTGAGCCCAATTTGGACATTTTCACTTGGGGGTGTACTCCATTTGTTACCAGTGATTTAGACATTAATGGCTGTGTGTTGAGTTATTTTGAGGGGACAGAAAATTGACACTGTTATACAAGCTATACACTCACTACTTTACATTGTAGACAAGTGTCATTTCTTCAGTGTTGTCACATGAAAAGATAGAATATTTACAACAATGCGAGATATATATATAGATATATAGATATAGATAGATAGATATATATATCTATATCTATATATATATCTATATCTATATATATATATATATATATATATATATATTTACACATACTTTATTTTTATTTTTTTGAGCAGAGGCCCTGCAGACTAGAATGGTGGGTTTTGCAATTTTTGTGTCGCACGGTATTTGCACAGCAATTTTTTTTTTTTGGGGGGGGGGGGATGAGATACGCTTTTACGAATTCTATTGCACAGAAAACACTATATAATATCCATTTGTTTGGTAAAATCTAAAAGATGATGTTACACTGAGTAAATGGATACCTACCAAGTTATGCTTTAAAATTGCATCCGCCTGTGGAATGGCGCCAAACCACGGTACTTAAAATTCTCTCTGACATTTTAAATGCCTTTTACAGGTTAGCAGTTTAGAAATACACAGGAGGTCTAGTGCTAAAATTCTTGCTCTGACGTTTTGCGACGTTGCCTCACGTGTGGTGCGATCACCTTTTACATATACGTATTCGATCACATGTAAGCACGGAGGTGCTTTAATTTTTTCTATTATTTATTTCATCCAAAGCTTTTTGTACCCTGTCTTTGTTTTTTGTTTTTTTGTTTTTTTTTGCCTTAACGTTATTGCTATCATCACATGGGATGAGCAATATCCCTTGTAACTGCATAGGCAGTGACAGGTCATCTTTATGGAGAGATCTGGGATCTATTAGACCCCAGATCTCTCTTCTGGCCTCCAGTGCAGCCGATCAGACATAGATGGGTCTGACCGGCTGATTTCCTGGCTGCCAACAGCCAGGTAAACAAACAGCCGGAACCAGAAGGGATTACATTTAGACATGTGCAATTCGTTTAGTTCCGAATACGTTTTTTTAACAAATTTGTTAATTCTGAAATTTCCAAATTTTTCAATTTCCGAAATTCGAAATAACTAAATAATAATAAAAAAATATTAAATTATTGGAATTTCCTGTCGACTTTGGCTGTTGGTGAACGTAATGAGTACGAATTTATGTGAAGTTACGAATTATCTGAAATAACGAATGCCGCATCTAAACGAAAGGAATGAAGCAATATCATAATAATAAAACCTTTTTTATTTTTAATTTGTTCCATTCCATTTGTTTAGATGCGGCATTGGTAACTTCAGATAATTCGTAACTTCCAAATTGCAATTTCTCTAATTTAATAGTTATTTCAAATTTTACTGATTTTATTTCTTTTTTTTTTTCTTTTTTTTTTGAATTTCCGCATTCCAAAAATCCGAAACTTCGGCAATTCGGATTTCCAAAAAAGCAAAAAAACGAATGAAACGAAAATGAACATTTTATTTTATTTTTTTTCAGTGCACGTGTCTAGATTAAATCCTTGTCACTTCCAGTTTCTGGGGAGGGTGGAGCAATGTCAGTTCCTCTCTCTGTATGTAGGATGCCTTGGCCACCAGTCGTCAGCTGGACGTCAGAGCCCAGGAAAGACAAGCGTTGGGAAGGGGGTGACCAGTAGACGTGATCAAGTGCCTAAAGAAAAATGGTGTAGAAATGGCGCTAAACCTCGAAAAAGTAAAGTGTATTAATCAAGTGCCTGTTCAGCCACTCAAATCGCCAGCTGAAAAAAAGTTGGTACTGGGATGATGCCGCCATCATCCTGGTATAACCACTTCAGCTGAAGGACATCCAATGGTATCGAAGTGGTTAAGCATATACAGGCGACAATTATGGTAGCCAGGGAGTTTTTGAGGAACATATAGCTATGAAGAAAACGCTGCATATATATATAAAAAAAAAAAAATAATGAAATTTAGTAAAACATTCAATAAAAACCAAACACTAAAATATTGAGTTCAGTTATTTAGTTCTCCACTCCACATGTAGACTTGATGCATTTTTGATGGATCTTCTTCAAGAGTACATGTGAAGGATCAGCATGTTGGAACCCATAATTCTCATTGTGATAAATCCATGCATTTACTGGAATTCTAAAATGCGTGTCGTTACTTTCCTACATGGGGGGGGAGAAAAGGGCTAGGAGGCTCTCGTACGATCCGTCATCTACGAAAGGTACAAGGAAGTCCTCGGTGGTCATCGATCCAATTAATTGGACATACACAAAAAAAAAAAGTATGTCATCATCCATGTTTCAAGCAGAGCAAAGACTTCTTTGGGCTTGTCCAGGTCCTATAGTCCAGCCCTTCTCAATGTCTGGGGGATGGGCAGCCAAAAATTTGCAGAAATCAAATAGATGGGGACCCAATTCCAGGACATCCTTCTTTTAACATGCAAAGTTCCAGGGAGCCGTCACGGTCCGAAAGGTTGATCGTTCACATGTACGCCTGAAGATCTGTCTATTGAAATGTGTTAAGTTTTACACATTGGAGTGTATTGGATCTAAACGATAACTGAACCCTGTTCTCAATATTTGAGTGTTTGGTTTTTATATAATTTATGTTTTTTTTGTTTTGTTTTTTGTTTTTTTATATATATGCAGACGTTGTAGAAAGCCTGCATTATAGGAGGTTGCTATTGCGGGGGGGGGGGGGTGAAAAAAAAGAATGTTTTACTACTTTTAAATCTGGGAACAATGTTATGGCCAAAGTTTGGCTTTCAAGGCCACCCAGACTGATTTAAAGAGATACTGTCACTTTGCCCATTGCCCACAGCTCTATGCCCATACAGTATACTTACTCAGCCAAGCCTCCCTGCCTAAGCTCCAGTGTCTATTGGTCTCTGAGCTTAGATTCAGTGTCATGTCAAGATACCCGCCCACGTGACAATGTTCTGGCCTGGTGATTGGGCGCACTCTCTTAGCACTGTCACATAACTTGAAGCCTTTCTATATTTAAATAGGACTTGCCGTGCAGGAAGGTGGCAAGTAAACATGGCTGGGTAATTATATATGCCTGGGGAAGCGGGCCACTGAATACCCAGAATGTGCCACATGACGGGTTTGCTAGAAAGTTAAAGCATGTGTTGATATCTCTAACTATGTGCTCCCCACCCAAAGTTCCCATGTCCACCCAACTTCTGCCGTCACTTAAAGGCTAAAGCAAGGGTAGGCAACCTTAGCAGTCATCTGTTGTGGAATTACATGTACCATTAGGCATTGCATGGCTCTTGATAGCTATAAGTGTGACTCAGAGACATGGTTGGATTTATAGTTTTACCACAGCTGGATTGCCATGGTTGTCTAACCTAGGCTAAAGGATGGTTTCAGCTGGTCCTTAAGCATTCATCACATTATAAAATAAACTGATATTTGTGGAGCCAGCTAGGGGAAGAGGACACCTTCGTAGTAATGGTGTTCTGGGAGGAACTTGGGTGGAGTTGACCTTGGTCTTGGCAGCAATGTGAATGCATTACAGATGTGATGTGCCAAGGATCAAGGGTTATGTGAGAATTAAATTTATACATATTTTCATTTAGGTCTCCTCCAACTTTCAGCTATAGGATGTTCCTCTTCATCACATGAAGTACCAGTTAAAATGCATAAAACTGTAGGTACAGTAGTATCATCTTTACCTTGTATCTGTGAGGATTCCAGGTACCAGATGTGAGATCTCCTCTTTGGGGTACTGGCCGTTCCTGTTGGTAAGACATTCCATGGATGTCTTGCTACATTTGCTGTATTCTCTGTTTGATAGACTAAATAAATCGTAAACCAGACCCCCTTCTTAATCCATGGCCTTGGCAGGTGTTGTCCCAAAGAATTAAACCAATCATCAGACCCAGACTCCTCCTTAATCTATGGTCTTGGCAGGTGCTGGCACCAGTAATTAAACCAGTCATAATAGGAGCCAGACCCCTTCAAAGTCCATGGCCTTTGCAGGGTTTGTGCACCAAGAATTAAACCAATCCTAAAAGCCAGACCTTTTAATCCATGCCCAAAGCAAGTGCTGACACTAAGACCTAAACCAAACATAAAAAGCCCTTTTTAATCCAAGACTTTAGGAGCTAATGACACCAATAAATCAATCCTAAGAGCCAGGCCCCTTATTAATTCATGGCCTTGGCAGGTGCTGGCACTGAGAACTAAACCAAACATAAGATCCAGACCCCTTTTTAATCCAGGGCTTTGACAGGCGCTGGCACCTGTTGGGAAATAGTAGGAATGAGGAGTGATAGTAATTATTATAATTATCACTCATCCCTTCTATATCACAACAGCACTAAGGAATAAAGCAATCATAAGAGCCAGGCCCCTTTTTAATCCATCTCCTTGGCCTGGCATTGCATCAAAAATTAAGCCAATGGTAAAGACGGGCCCCTTTTTAATCCATGGCCTTGGCAGGGTCTTATGACCAAGAATTAAGCCAATCACAAAGCCAGACCCCTTCTTAATCCATAGCTTTGGAAGGTGATTTAGTTCTTGGTGCCAGCACCTTCCAAAGCCATGGATTGGGACGTGGTCTGGCTTTTATGTTTGGTTTAGTTCTTGGTGCCAGCACTTGCCATGGATTATGAAGGGGTCTGGCTCTTCTGATTGCTGTCACCAAGAACTAAACCAATCATAAGAGTCAGACCCCTTTTTAATCCATGGCTACGGCAAGTGCTGGCATGAAAAACTAAACCAATCATAAGAGCCAGATCCCCTTCTTAATCCATGGCTTTGGTTTAATTCTTGGTGGCAGCATCTGCCAAAGCAATAGGTTAAGAAGGGTTCTGGCTCTTCTGATCATGTTATATCTTGGTGCCAGCACCTTTCAAAGCCATGGATTGAGAAGGGGTCCAACTTTTGCATTGGGTTTAGTTCTTTGTGCCAGCACTGTCCATGGCCATTGATTAAGAAGTCTGGCTCTTAGGATTGACTTATTTCTTGGTGCCAAGACCCTGCCATGGTCATGGATTTCGAAAGGGGTCTGGTTCTTATGATTGGTTTAATTCTTGGTGGTAGCATCTGCCAATCATAAGTACCAGACCCCTTTCGAATTCCATGGCCATGCCAGGGTCTTGGCACCAAGAAATAAGTCAATCCTAAGAGGCAGACTTCTTAATCAATGGCCATGGCAAGTGCTGGCACATAAAACTAAACCCAATGCAAAAGCCGGACCCCTTCTCAATCCATGGCTTTGAAAGGGGCTGGCACCAAGAAATAAACTGATAAGAAGAGCCAGACCCCCAGGTGCTCGCATCAAAAATTCAGATAGTTTTATAGTAAGATGTCATTCTTACCGAAAATGGCCAGCACATCCATGGAGTCTCTTGTAAAAATGTTTATTTCAGCATCAAGCAAGACAACATTTTACTCTATATGATAAAAAGATGGTGGACCGTCAAACCTGTAAGAGCTTGTTTGACATCCCATTGCAAAACCAAGGGTATTGATATGGAGGCCCCACCCTTTTTGCTTTTAGCAGCCCCAGCTCTTCTGGGAAGGCTTTCCACAAGCTTTCAGAGTGTATCTGTGGGGATTTTAGTCCATTCAACCAAAAAAAACATTTGGATGGGGGATGAGAAGACCTGCCTTGTGATCTGCTTTCTGCTCCATCCAAATAGGTCCATCCGCAGGGTTGAGGCCAGGACCAGTCGAGTTCCTCCACACCAAACTGGTCAAACCATGTCTTTATGGAGCTGGCTTTGTGTCCACCATGTTGAAATGCACAATGCTGAAATAAAGAGCTGTTTTTATTCGATTGATGTGCTGGTGATTTGGACTATGAGCGAGACTTTGGACTCTACAATTACTGTTAGAGGTCATTGCACAATTCATTCTGTCCAAAACATATAGCAAATTAGCGAGTTTTAAGCTATTAGCATCCATGTGGAGTTTTGTGTTTATTAAATACCAGTTAGTGTAAGCCATCTTTCATTAGAGCTTTGAAAGCAATAGCACAACCCTTTCCAGATGTACAAAATATATCTAGGTCCTTTTTATTTAATGCATGCCTTTTGAGCTATGTGCCTTATACAGCCCCAGTCTCTACACTTGAACTACTAAAAACCCCATTCTGGCCTAGAAGCTGGTGCTGACTCTTCTTATTCCAAAGCCTTACTGCTCCCTATGCTCATCCTGTTTATGAAACATCCTAAGTAAGGTCATACAATTGCTCCTCTACCAGTATTTGTGCCACTGTTCACTTTATCTATTTACAAATGTTGGATTTTAAACCCAGACATAATTGTACTCCAAGCAGAGGTTCAATTTTCTTTTTTTTTTGATTGGCCTGGTTGGGTGGTTTCTCCTGATTGCCTCTAACACAACATAGAACAGGGTTCAGCAACCTTTTTTTCTACATTGTGTCCATTTACAAGCATTGGAAAATTGTTTTCTTTACCCTCAGATCAGTTGCAGTTCTTTTACCTTCAGAAATCAGATCAACCCCAATTTCTTTGCCTTCAGACCTCAGATCAGCCTAGATTCCACCACCTTTGCACCTTAGATCAGCTCCAATTCTGCCACCTTCACACCTCAGATCAGCCCCAATTCATGCACCCTTGGACTTCAAACCAATCATAATGCCTGCTCCTTTAGATCTCAGATTGGCCCCAATTCCTGTGCCTTCAGATCATCATTCCTGCACCCTCAGAGCAACCCCAGTTCCATCACCTTTAGACCTCATGTTTACCCCAATTTCTGCACCTTCAGATATCAAATCAGCTCCAATTCTTTCACCCTCAGATCACCCCGTTTCCTGCACCTTCAGACCTTAGAAAAGCCTCAACCCCTGCATCTTCACACTTACGATCAGTCACAAATTATTCACCATCAGAAACACACAAGGGTTTTACATTACCACCTGGACCTGATGGTACCACAAGGAGGTGGAGGAGAGTGGGCAGACAGCCATGCACACTTCTTTACTTAACAACAGCCACAGGTGGGCCTAAGCTGGCACCTGGAAGAAGGCCGGTGCCTGAATCTCTGGCAGACCTGTGACCTCAGACGGGTCTCTTTGAAATGTTCTAGAGATGGGAAGGATGTGAACACGAGGGCAGGCCGGGATTTGTACTTGAGAGCCACATAGTTTGTCTTTCTTCTGCTTTGGGTCATGCAACCTTGAGGTCTGTTTAATCCATTGAGAGTGTTCCTGTCCATACCCACCTCACACACTACTTATGATTGCTCACCCCCAGCTTCCCTACCCCAAGTATTCCACCGTTGAGGTCAATCCCCCTCCCCCCAATTCTAAATGCTCCATGAGGGAGCTCCTAATTCACATTAGCCATTTAGAGGATGTTGCAGTTGCAAAACTGAGTTTTACATTATGGAAGAGGACTGAAACCTCCCCACTAGCTTCAACTTCTTTTATTACTTTGGTGACCCAGGTTTGTTTTTTTTATATTTAAAAATGAATGTATACAAAACAGCCTACTGGGCTTACCCAGGCTTAAGAACACAGAAAAGAGAAAAAAAAAAAAAAAGGCACAAAAAAGTTGGCAACCAAAGTGACCAAACTCCGTTCTGCTGGTAGGCACTAAGTAGGATTCAGGAGAACATTAGTGATCATGTTTTAAAATCTCCTCACCCAAGTTCTCAGCTCTACCATGGCCATTACAAAAATGTCCCACGTTCTCAGGTAAAGATTTACATTTATTTTCCCTCATGCACAGTGGGGAAACTGGTATGGTCGTAGTGTGACCTTTGTGACCCTGGTAGTTCCGCCACTGTGCAGGAGACAAAATAAATGTAAATCTTTAACTGAGAACGCGGGACCTTTTTTGTAATGGCCGTGGTTATTACCAAAGCAATAGAAGAAGTTGAAGCAAGGGCAGAGGTTTTTTTTCACTCCTCCAGAATATAAAAATTCAGTTGTCAGAGTGTGACATCCTCTCAGCCAATAATGGGAACTAAGAGCTTCATTATGGAGTAGGCCCTGGCTTTCTACCACAGTGGGGTGGGGGGCACCAAGATGGTAGGGAGGGGTTTGCTGTAGAACAGGAATATGCAATTAGTGGACCTCCAGCTGTAGAACATGGGATAGGTTCACATTTCTCCAACCTTCATCGTTTCTTGCACCAGGGCCCTGAAGGGTCTAGTTATGCCCCTTCTCATGCAGAAATCGATTTGAGAGACCCCCTGCAACAGAAGTGAGACTTCATGAAAGATGTAGATAGGAATTCCAGCCTGGGATCCCTGAGACTCATAAGCAGATAATGGGCAACTTGATTGACTCACGTCTGCCCAAAAGAGAACAATCGCCTTTGGGCAGCTCTAGCAGACTATTACTGAGCCTCCCGACCCCGAGTGGCCCCATTGCCAAATGCTAACTATGCCCTGTCCGCCGTAGCCACGCTCTTCCGCTCCCCTCCCACTGCGTATAGCACCTCTAATGCCCCTCCGACCCTGCCTATAACACCTCTATATAGTAATATATGCTGTATATGGATCTGCCTTTTATATAGAATGATACTAGAATGACTAGGTTTAATATATTTTCTAGGAAATTTAGTTTGTAATAAAGAAACACTGAGAAGCCTCTATTGCCTGAATTATAGCTGCACCCATCGATCGCGATGTACACACTGTATATACACAACCGACACTGACATCAACATGCTGCACTGTACAGTGACCAGGAGAATCTGTAAATGGTTATTTATGGTTATTAAAGACTGACAGCAGTTCATTGTCTTGTCTGGTGACTGATGGGTGGCGGGGGGGGGGGGGGGGTCAGCTTTGCTGATATTGGCGCACTACATACCTCATGAGACCCACCATACCTTCTGCTTAGTTCAGCCTTGGTTGCAAATTGCAGAGCTTTCCTGTTAAAGAGACCCTGTTACCAGACCTTTTCAACAAAAATTCCATTAGATTATTTGTGCATTCATCATATGTTATGTGTGATATTTACCGGTAAAAGCCCCCCTTCTGTAGACCTGCAAAAGTCCTAAGTCTGCTGCTGAGTGCCACCATCTTGCTAGTGATGGCAGCAGACTCGGGTGTTTCTAGTGTTCCTTTCCTGCACCAAGAAATAAGTCAATCCTAAGAGGCAGACTTCTTAATCAATGGCCATGGCAAGTGCTGGCACATAAAACTAAACCCAATGCAAAAGCCGGACCCCTTCTCAATCCATGGCTTTGAAAGGGGCTGGCACCAAGAAATAAACTGATAAGAAGAGCCAGACCCCCAGGTGCTCGCATCAAAAATTCAGATAGTTTTATAGTAAGATGTCATTCTCACCGAAAATGGCCAGCACATCCATGGAGTCTCTTGTAAAAATGTTTATTTCAGCATCAAGCAAGACAACATTTTACTCTATATGATAAAAAGATGGTGGACCGTCAAACCTGTAAGAGCTTGTTTGACATCCCATTGCAAAACCAAGGGTATTGATATGGAGGCCCCACCCTTTTTGCTTTTAGCAGCCCCAGCTCTTCTGGGAAGGCTTTCCACAAGCTTTCAGAGTGTATCTGTGGGGATTTTAGTCCATTCAACCAAAAAAAACATTTGGATGGGGGATGAGAAGACCTGCCTTGTGATCTGCTTTCTGCTCCATCCAAATAGGTCCATCCGCAGGGTTGAGGCCAGGACCAGTCGAGTTCCTCCACACCAAACTGGTCAAACCATGTCTTTATGGAGCTGGCTTTGTGTCCACCATGTTGAAATGCACAATGCTGAAATAAAGAGCTGTTTTTATTCGATTGATGTGCTGGTGATTTGGACTATGAGCGAGACTTTGGACTCTACAATTACTGTTAGAGGTCATTGCACAATTCATTCTGTCCAAAACATATAGCAAATTAGCGAGTTTTAAGCTATTAGCATCCATGTGGAGTTTTGTGTTTATTAAATACCAGTTAGTGTAAGCCATCTTTCATTAGAGCTTTGAAAGCAATAGCACAACCCTTTCCAGATGTACAAAATATATCTAGGTCCTTTTTATTTAATGCATGCCTTTTGAGCTATGTGCCTTATACAGCCCCAGTCTCTACACTTGAACTACTAAAAACCCCATTCTAGCCTAGAAGCTGGTGCTGACTCTTCTTATTCCAAAGCCTTACTGCTCCCTATGCTCATCCTGTTTATGAAACATCCTAAGTAAGGTCATACAATTGCTCCTCTACCAGTATTTGTGCCACTGTTCACTTTATCTATTTACAAATGTTGGATTTTAAACCCAGACATAATTGTACTCCAAGCAGAGGTTCAATTTTCTTTTTTTTTTGATTGGCCTGGTTGGGTGGTTTCTCCTGATTGCCTCTAACACAACATAGAACAGGGTTCAGCAACCTTTTTTTCTACATTGTGTCCATTTACAAGCATTGGAAAATTGTTTTCTTTACCCTCAGATCAGTTGCAGTTCTTTTACCTTCAGAAATCAGATCAACCCCAATTTCTTTGCCTTCAGACCTCAGATCAGCCTAGATTCCACCACCTTTGCACCTTAGATCAGCCCCAATTCATGCACCCTTGGACTTCAAACCAATCATAATGCCTGCTCCTTTAGATCTCAGATTGGCCCCAATTCCTGTGCCTTCAGATCATCATTCCTGCACCCTCAGAGCAACCCCAGTTCCATCACCTTCAGACCTCATGTTTACCCCAATTTCTGCGCCTTCAGATATCAAATCAGCCCCAATTCTTTCACCCTCAGATCACCCCCTTTCCTGCGCCTTCAGACCTTAGAAAAGCCTCAACCCCTGCATCTTCACACCTACGATCAGTCACAAATTATTCACCATCAGAAACACACAAGGGTTTTACATTACCACCTGGACCTGATGGTACCACAAGGAGGTAGAGGAGAGTGGGCAGGCAGTCATGCACACTTCTTTACTTAACAACAGCCACAGGTGGGCCTAAGCTGGCATCTGGAAGAAGGCTGGTACCTGAATCTCTGGCAGACCTGTGACATCAGATGGGTCTCTTTGAAATGTTCTAGAGATGGGAAGGATGTGAACACGAGGGCAGGCCGGGATTTGTACTTGAGAGCCACATAGTTTGTCATTCTTCTTGCTTTCTTCTGCTTTGGGTCATACAACCTTGAGGTCTGTTTAATCCATTGAGAAAGTGTTCCTGTCCATACCCACCTCACACACTACTTACGATTGCTCACCCCCAGCTTCCCTACCCCAAGTATTCCACCGTTGAGGTCAATCCCCCTCCCCCAATTCTAAATGCTCCATGAGGGAGCTCCTAATTCACATTAGCCATTTAGAGGATGTTGCAGTTGCAAAACTGAGTTTTACATTATGGAAGAGGACTGAAACCTCCCCACTAGCTTCAACTTCTTTTATTACTTTGGTGACCCAGGTTTGTTTTTTTTATATTTAAAAATGAATGTATACAAAACAAAGCCTACTGGGCTTACCTAGGCTTAAGAACACAGAAAAGAGAAAAAAAAAAAAAAGGCACAAAAAAGTTGGCAACCAAAGTGACCAAACTCCGTTCTGCTGGTAGGCACTAAGTTGGATTCAGGAGAACATTGGTGATCATGTTTTAAAATCTCCTCACCCAAGTTCTCAGCTCTACCATGGCCATTACAAAAATGTCCCATGTTCTCAGGTAAAGATTTACATTTATTTTCCCTCATGCACAGTGGGGAAACTGGTAGGGTCGTAAGTGTGACCTTTGTGACCCTGGTAGTTCCGCCACTGTGCATGAGATGAAATAAATGTAAATCTTAAACTGAGAACGTGGGACCTTTTTTGTAATGGCCGTGGTAGAGCCGAGAACTTGGGTGACGAGTTTTAAAAACTTTATTACCAAAGCAATAGAAGAAGTTGAAGCAAGTGCGGAGGTTTTTTTCACTCGTTCTCCAGAATATAAAAATTCAGTTGTCAGAGTGTGACATCCTCTCAGCCAATAATGGGAACTAAGAGCTTCATTATGGAGTAGGCCCTGGCTTTCTACCACAGTGGGGGGGGGGGGGCACCAAGATGGTAGGGAGGGGTTTGCTGTAGAACAGGAATATGCAATTAGTGGACCTCCAGCTGTAGAACATGGGATAGGTTCACATTTCTCCAACCTTCATCGTTTCTTGCACCAGGGCCCTGAAGGGTCTAGTTATGCCCCTTCTCATGCAGAAATCGAATTGAGAGACCCCCTGCAACAGAAGTGAGACTTCATGAAAGATGTAGATAGGAATTCCAGCCTGGGATCCCTGAGACTCATAAGCAGATAATGGGCAACTTGATTGACTCACGTCTGCCCAAAAGAGAACAATCGCCTTTGGGCAGCTCTAGCAGACCGTTACTGAGCCTCCCGACCCCGAGTGGCCCCATTGCCAAATGCCAACTATGCCCTGTCCTCCATAGCCACTCTCTTCTGCTCCCCTCCCACTGCATATAACACCTCTAATGCCCCTCCGACCCTGCCTATAACACCTCTATATAGTAATATATGCTGTATATGGATCTGCCTTTTATATAGAATGATACTAGAATGACTAGGTTTAATATATTTTCTAGGAAATTTAGTTTGTAATAAAGAAACACTGAGAAGCCTCTATTGCCTGAATTATAGCTGCACCCATCGATCGCGATGTACACACTGTATATACACAACCGACACTGACATCAACATGCTGCACTGTACAGTGACCAGGAGAATCTGTAAATGGTTATTTATGGTTATTAAAGACTGACAGCAGTTCATTGTCTTGTCTGGTGACTGATGGGTGGCAGGGGGGGGGGGGTCAGCTTTGCTGATATTGGCGCACTACATACCTCATGAGACCCACCATACCTTCTGCTTAGTTCAGCCTTGGTTGCAAATTGCAGAGCTTTCCTGTTAAAGAGACCCTGTTACCAGACCTTTTCAACAAAAATTCCATTAGATTATTTGTGCATTCATCATATGTTATGTGTGATATTTACCGGTAAAAGCCCCCCTTCTGTAGACCTGCAAAAGTCCTAAGTCTGCTGCTGAGTGCTGCCATCTTGCTAGTGATGGCAGCAGACTCGAGTGTTTCTAGTGTTCCTTTCCTGCTTCCCCCCCCCCCCCATAAAACATCATGTAGAGATTTGAGAGGTGGAAGAGCTGGGCCAGCACAGGCAGTAATTAGACACTCCCACAAGAGGAGAGGGCTATGGCGAGGGAGGGAGGCCGGGGCTAGAAGATTGACTCTTCCTGGACTAGTCACATTTTCTATCGGGGACCAAAAGCACAATGCAAGTGAATAAAAATAGTTTATTGAGAAGAAAAATGCTGCAAGTAAGTGTTTACCATATTTAATTTTTTCTGTGATTTTACTGGTCATTTTTTTTAAGTTGGTGGCAGGGTCTCTTTAAAGGGAAGCTACGGTATTGCCATTGAGCTCCTACCGTATTGTGTTGTTCTTCTAATGTTTGATATACTATTTTATTTTATGTGATAACTGTAACACACTTACTTTGTACTTCATTGGCCATCAAGGAATGTAAAAGGTTGCAGTAAAAAAAAAATTGTTAAAGTGGGCCTGGAAAATGGAAGGTATGCTTTACCTACAGCATCCAATCCAAATAGCCTAAAACTTGGAGTTTTCTTTAGAAAAATGTATCCTGGCCTGATTAGTGTGACGTCACCACGTCTTACTGGTGGTGCCTCCCAGGAAAGCTGGGCCCTTAAAATCCCTTTAGACTCGGTTCCTTCAATGAATTGGAGTACATTCTTCCAAGGGAAGGGGTTGGCTGTCGGTAAAACAGACTTCCATCTTAATAAAAGTTCCACTCTAAGGACTTGGTTAGATAAACAATGTGATTTTCCCTTGCAATTACAAGTTTTACCGCAAGCAAAATTTGGCAAAAAAAAAAAGGGAAATCTCAGTTTTATTAATTGATTTCCTTAGGCAAAATTTGGTTGAGGGGAAAAAATTGTGTATTTGGTCATTTTATATGCTTTTGCTTTGGTTAAAAAAAAAAAAATAAATGAGGCGAATTAAAGGCCATTTTTGGCAGAAGGACTGGTCCAGCAGAGGTGAAACCTTTAGGAGCTTCTTTGCATGATAAAGCAGGGTTGTCAAAGCTTTTCAGTGCAAGTGCCACAACGTATACTTTATAAATATTTGTGGATTGATTCCCACGCGCCTCCATTACATCAGAGTTTACATCAAGGTCCTTATCAGAGTCCCCCTTACATCAGGATTCACCCTTACATCAAAGTCTCCTCCTTACATCTGGGCCCCCATCAAAGTCCCCCCCCCCTTACATTTGAGTCCCCATTAAATCCCCCCCTTACATCTGGGTCCCCCTCCCCCTTACATCAGTGCCCCTATCAGAGTCCTCCCTTGCATCAGGGCCCCCATCGGAGCACTCCCTTGCAACTGGGTCCCCATCAGAGACCTCCCATGCATCTGGGTCCCCGTCAGAGACCTCCCTTAGATCTGGGTCCTCAGAGTCCTCTCTTACATCTGAGTACCCCTCTTACATCTGGGTTCCCATCAGGGACCTCCCCTACATCTGGGTCCCCATCAGAGTTGTTGCCCCTTACATCTGGGTCCCAAACAGACCTTCTTTACATCTGGGTCCCCATCAGAGACCTTCCTTACATCTGGGTCCCCATCAGAGACCTTCCTTACATATGGGTCCCTATTAGAGACCTTCCTTACATCTATGTCCCCATCAGAGACCTCCCTTACATCTGGGTCCTCTCTAGAGTCATCCCTTACATCAGGGCCCTCTCTAGAGTCATCCCTTACATCAGGGCCCCCATCAAAGCCCCTCCCCACACTCTAATATATGAGTCCTCCATACATATGGGTCCACATAAAAGTCCACCCCAGTGTGCGCATCAGAGTTCCTGGAAAAATAGAAAGAAATGAGGGTGCACGAGCCTAGTGCGTTATCCCAGGTATATTTGTATATGTATTGTATAAAAAGAAATGTAAAAACTACTCACAAAAATACAGACAGAATCGCTTGAACATGCCAAAGTCATGTGGCTTCACAGTCCTGGAACCAGCACTACACAGATCACAGGAGAGACCAAATAGGTGCCCCGGCTGGCTGATGTGCTTTGAAGGTTCTACCTTCTTCCTCAGAACATCAGAAGCTAAGACCAAGTCTTTGTTGACTTTAATCCTCAATCAGTGTACATTGAGGATATGCTACTGGCCCTAGCTGTGGGTTGGATGTGGGCTGTAGTTTGGAGACCCCAGTGTTAAAGCATACCTGTAATGGAAGATGCAATACACTTACCTTTCTGGCAGCCTATTCGGTATGTTGTCACTGCCAGCAACAGGGGGGAACCAGTATTCAAGGCATTGGGCTGGTCCATCTCAGCCTAGGCAAAGTCACTGGACTGAAGCTCAAGGAACGTATTTTCAATGCAAGGTGGAGATTTTCTGATTATTTATACTGTTCCTGTATATTGTGATATGTCCATAATGTATTTATGAAGACTTGTAAAGCTACTGACCGTTCCATCACTCATATTCTCTTTTACTGTCTCTTCTCTCGTATATTTTCCATCTGTTTATTGCACTTTCACCCCGTCCTCTTGTGTCACCTTGCCTGGACACCACCCCTGTCCTCGTGTCCTCTGCCTTTGTCTTGTCTCTGTCCCTCCATACTGCTTGGCCTTCCCTCCTCCCACAGGAAGACCTCTGCTCTCCTCATGACATCCTGGACTGTGATGGATTGGGCCGTCTACATAATACCGTACAGTCACTCCTGCTGCGGCGAACCATGTCCCCCAAGCCATGACCCCCTTCCTCTCTAGAATGGACAATCTGGCACCTATGAATGGGGTCGTCTTCTAAACCATTGGACTGTAACATCTCGACCAGAGCAAGAACAGCAAATTGGGTCATGTATGGCCATATCATCTGATGTCATCAGCGTTGCCTGTATCAGGGTGTTGTCACTGATAGGTGGTTAAGCCTGGAATGACCAGGCTTTGGAAAAACTCATTGACTCTGCATAAAACTTAGTGCTCCTGGACACTATTGTGAAAGAAAGTTTACGACCTGGCCAGAAAGTTTTGGTTTTGGATTCCTGTAGCCAATGGTCAAAACCCAAGTTTAAAAAAAAAAAAGGTTTTTGGCTATAAATACACTTTCTTGGCCTACTCATTTTAGCATACTTTGGGTCGGCTACACCCCCTGACCCCTAATAGGACCACCTTTATAGTTTATAAATTTGAGTCTAGGGCCCCCCACACAACCATACTACTGGTTTTTGTTATATTTTGCTGTCCATTAACAGTCATGAGTTCCCAACCAACTGTTAATATCCCTAAGTAGTATGCTAATTGGAGGAGGCCAGGGAAAATTGTCTTCTAATACTTACCGTAATTTTCCTTTCCTGGCCAGTCGTAATGCCAACATAGGATTCCCTGCCAATTTTCCTTTCACAAATCCAGCTATGGGACATTGTGTTGTGCAGGACCAGGCCTCAAATTTATGGACTATAGAGGTGGTCCTGTTGGGTCAGAGGGTGGAGCGGATCCATAGTATGTTCACATGAGGATTGGCCAGGAATGGAAAATAATGGTAAGTATGGGAAAAACATTTTTGTTTTAAGGGAGGTCAACAGAAAAGGTTACACTTTTTTACAATTTACGGCGGAGATTTGAGAACTTTCATTCTCAGGTTATTTTCTTGGCTATTTCATGTCGGCATAATAAAAGTCTGCTCCTCCCTGGACCCCCATCATACCACCACTAGCTAATACATTTGAGAAGGTAGACCCCCTCTCCTATGTTCTTTTGTCCTTGCTCCAGGTCTAATTAATTTTTGAGCAGCATTGTGGTATCTTGACTACTCATACATTTATTGCTTGCTACGTACCATACTATGCCAACATGAAGCAGCCATTAGCATGGAATCTGGCTATCGGGTACTTACCTTAATTTTTCTTCACTGGCCTATCTCTATGTTGGCATATGAGTCCGCCCTTTTGTGTTTTGTGACAGAATGCAGGTGGGATCAATCTTCTCGTTTTTTAGTTGGTTATGTATGGTCCTATTGGGATCAGAGGAGGAAAAATTAATCCCCGTAATATGCTAACATGAAGATACACCAGAAAAGGAAAATTACGGTACTGCTTAATGGGTACTGACCCGATATCAAGTGAAAGAAAAGTCAGAATCTGGTCCAGGTGAGCACATGACAGCTAGGCAAATAGAATTTACAGGGGGGGAGTCATCTGTCAAAATCCTCACGCCACTACCATTTCTTTGAATGTCTCTGAAAACAGGTCCAACTTATTGCCTGTTAGGCATCTACATGGTACAACCAGTGGCAGGACAAGGTCATCTAGAGCTCAGTGCAATCATGCCAAACTGACCCACAAGATGAAGGAGTATTATGTGTCCTGTCCACCCCCTCCCAATTCCCCCACTTCCCAGTACAAATCTTTACCTCCAAATGACCCCCCCCCCCCCCCCAAAAAAAATCACCCCTCCTAGCACAAATCCTCTACCCCTAAAATTTCTCAGAGTGTGCATCTCCCCCCAGTCCAAATCCCCCCTCTCCCAGCACAAATTGTTCCTCGTAGCACAAATGTTCTTCCCTTCTCCCAACGCATATCATCACTCTTAGTACGCTTACCCCCCTCCCAGATTCCCCCTCCTAGAACAACACTTACCCCCCAAATTCCCCTCCACCTCACATGATACCACAGTGCCCAGGGAAGTCACCCCTTGTCCTGGTACAACCCTCAAACCTATTCTCCACTATTTACTGGCTGTTTTATGGTGGCAGTCAGCCAAGCACAGAGGAGCACCTGTTTTCAGAGACAACCGAGCTGCCCGACGGAGAGAGGTCAGAGAAATCATTAAAGTGATACTCTGCTAAAAAATAATCGTATGTAATTATATATGGATTTTTTATTATTATTTAAATGTCCAGACCACATTTCCATTCTGGCGATCATCATCCCCCATCCATCTCTTCTGCTAGCCTATTTCTTTCACTTGTGTGTTATGCGGATGAGCCCTCCAATCTGATCCTGCAGAGGTGCAGGTCAAATGTTTTCCAGTCCCAGGTCCCGCCCCCCTCCCCTTAATGCATATGTTACTCAGCACAGAGTCATGCGTTGAGAGGCTGGAGACCCATCCTTGGAAACACTGCTTAATCAGGTGCAATGGATTATATAAGGGTCAGGTAAAATTAAACCCTGTGACCGGAGCCATGCAGGTAGCCCTGTCTTACATTGCATCCAGCCTTCATGCCCCTTTGAAGCTGGCAATGCATCCTCCTGGTCCTGGAGAATTGGCACCCTCTTGTGGTTTTCTTTAAAAAAAAAACACTGTTTTAGTCTAGTCGTACTTCCTGTGGTCACAAAAGAATATCTGATTTTACACCATTTTGAGGCTTTATTAATAGATGAAAGATAAACTACGGGTTCTGAAGTAACAGCGGTTATTCCCCCATGAGGAAGCCACCTTGGGTGAAACATGTTGGGAGTACACCGTTGCATAAAATGAGGACAACAAGAGCATGTCAATATAATGTTTGATTTTAATATGGAATATTTTCCCTACTCAGGTGGACCTATTATAATATGCACTCCGTCTTGCCTAATGCAATTCTGTCACAGCTGATAAGGCGGATCTCCAGACCTTTTTTCATTTCAGATGCAGTGGTTAAAATGACTGTCTGGTTTTGCTGCCTGTGTATTCAATGGGGAGGATTCTTCTCACTTCCTATCCTGATGACATCAAGCAAAATAACGAGGGGAACAAGTTGTCACCAAGACAGGAAATGAGGATGAATTTTACCTGCAGGGACACAGATATTAAAAGGGTCATAAACCTTTGTCTGGAGTTTACACATTTTTGTTTCATAGCCACATAGAGTCATGGAAAGCATAGAGCAACTGATATGTATTTATTGCTGGGGGTCCATAAAGCCAAGGTTACTAAATTATTGTAGAGCTGCAGACACTGAGAAGCTGATGCACTGCGCAGTGACCGTCCATCTCATAGGATCATCTCCCACCATACTGCTGTATGGATATCTGTAAATAAACTCATCTTAATACAAAGTCAAAGCCTCTTAGTGTGTTGTGTGTCAGAGATCACCGCGTCAATGTCTTTCAAAGCATAAATAAATAATTGCTGAAAGGGCCCCGATTGCCTTCAAAGAATCTTGTGATGTTAGGTACTGATGTTGGATGGGCAATTAGCTTTTCAGTTCCCCTCAAAGGCCTTTAGTAGATTTGAGGTCCTCTACACTCCAGTTCCTCCACACCAAATTTAGTCATAACGTGTCTTTACAAAGCCGGCTCCATTCTTCTCGGAAGAGGCTTGCAACTTGTGCTCCAAATCTTCTCAAAGGTGTTTAATAGGGTTGAGGTCAAAGCACAAGGGCCCTTTTAGACAAGGAGGCAAAGGGAGAAGGGCCCTCTTACATTGGTGGTCAGTGGGGAAGGGCCTTCTTACACTAGTCTTCAATAGGAGAAGGGCCCCCCCCCATACACTGCTGGTCAATGAGAGAAGGGACCTTTTATATAGAGTCATTGGGAGAATGGCCTTCTTACACTAGTGATCAATAGAAGTGCCCCTATACACTGATGATCAATAAGAGAAGAGCCCTGTTACACAAGGCGTTAATGGAAGAATGGCCCTCTTACGCTGTTGGTCAATGGGAAAGGGACTTCTTACACTAATGGTCAATTATATAAAGGCCTCCTTACACTGATGGTCAATGAGAGAAGGGCCCCTTTACACAAGGAGTCAATGGAAGAATGGCCCCTTTAGACTGGTGGTCAGTGAGGAAAGGCCCCCATACACTGCTGGTCAATGAGAGAAGGGCCTTTTTACACAAGCAGTCAATGGGAGAAGGGCCCCCACTTGTGGTCAACGGAGAAGGGACTTCTTGCACAAATGGTTAATTGGAGAAGGGCCCCTTTACACAAGGTGTCAATGGAAGAAAGGCCCCCTTACACTGGTGGCCAGCGGGGAAGGGCCTTCTTACACCAATGGTCAACAGGAGAAGGGCCCTCATACACTGCTGGTCAATGAGATAAGGTCCCTTTTACACAAGGGCCCTGTTACACAAAGAGTCAATGGGAGAAGGGCCCATAACACTGGTGGTCATTAAGAGAAGGGTCCCATTACACAAGTAGTCAATGGGAGAAGATCTCTCTTACACTGGTGGTCAATGAGAGAAGGGTCTCTTTACATAAGGAGAAGGGCCCCCTTACACTGGTGGTCATTGGGGAAGGGCTTTTTTACATCAATGGTCAACAGGAAAAGGGCCCTCATACACTGCTGGTCAATGAGAGAAGGGCCCTTTTACACCAGGTGTCAATTGGAGAAGGGCCTCTTACACAAGGGGTTAATGGAAGACGGAACCCCTAACACTGGTGGCCATTAGGAGAAGGGCCCCATTACACAAGTAGTCAATGGGAGAAGAGCTCTCTTACACTGTTGGTCAAACAGAAAAGGGCCCCTTTACACAAGGAGTCAATAGAAGAAGGGCCCCCTTACACTGGTGGTCAGTGGGGAAGGGCCATCTTACACCAGTGGTCAACAGGAGAAGAACTCCCATTGCTACACTGCTGGTCAAGAAGAGAAGGGCCCTTTTACACAAGGCATCAACTGGAGAAGGGCCCCATTACACAAGCAGTCAATAGAAGGGCCCCTAACACTGGTGGTCATTAAGAGTAGGGCCCCATTACACAAGTAGTCAATGGGAGAAGATCTCTCTTATACTGGTGGTCAATGAGAGAAGGGCCCCTTTACACAATGAGTCAATAGAAGAAGGGCCCCCTTACACTGGTGGTCATTGGGGAAGGGCCTTCTTACATCAATGGTCAACAGGAGAAGGGCCCTCATACACTGCTGGTCAATGAGAGAAGGGCCCTTTTACACAAGGAGTTAATGGAAGACGGAACCCCTAACACTGGTGGCCATTAAGAGAAGGGCCCCATTACACAAGTAGTCAATGGGAGAAGAGCTCTCTTACACTGGTGGTCAAAGAGAGAAGGGCCCCTTTACACAAAGGAGCCAATGAGAGAAGGGCCCCCTTACATTGATAGTCAATGACAGAAAAGTCCCATTACACTAGTGGTCAATAGCAGAAGAACCCACTAACACTTGTGGTAACTGGTGGAAGGTACACCTTCTTTGGTGTTCAATAGGAAGAATGCTCCTTACAATATTGGTCAGAAGAAAGAATTCCCACCTTAAAGATAGCTAAGAAGAGCATGGATGTCAGTGACTCAGTGAAAGCTTTCTTATTGCCGCGTACACACGTTTCAGACTATCCGGCAGACTTAGTCTGGCAGACAAACCGGACTTTGCGGCGGACTAAGTCCGCCGGACTATCCGCCGTACTTTTGAAATGAACGGACTTGCCCACACACAGGGAGGAAAGTCCATTCATTTTGAGCGTGGCTCCAGGTAGCCGGAACCAGCGAAGGAAGCGTCGCTTGCCCCGTCACCTGGTATGGACTTAAAGGGGAATCCCTACACCGAAAAAACGGTGTGGGGGTCCCCCCCCCAGGTCCATATCAGACCCTTATCCGAGCAAGCTACCCGGCCAGCCAGGAAAGGGGGTGGGGACGAGCGAGTGCCCCCCCTCCTGAGCCGGCCCCCCCACCCCAAAGCACCTTGTCCCCATGTTGATGAGGACAAGGGCCTCTTCCCGACAACCCTGGCAGTTTGCTTCACTGGTTCCGGCTCCCTGGAGCTGCGCTCAAAATGAGCGGACTTTTCTCCGTGCGGGAAAAGTCCGTTCATTTCGAAAGTACGGCGGACTGGCACACACACGGCCGTACTGTCCACCGAAATGCGAGTCCCGCGGACAGATTGATGTGCAAAACTCCAATCTTAGTCTGCCAGACTTTTGGGTAAAAAAGTCAGCCGGAGCCTACACACGGACGGATTGTCCGGCGGACTTGAGTTCACCGGACTTTTCCACCGGATTGTTTGATCGGGTGTACGCGGCATTAGCCCCTGTACACACGGTCTGAGATTTTGCCAACCAAATCCGTTGGATTTTGCCCGTCGGATTTAGTCCGACGGATTGTGTCCGAAACTGTTGCATACACACGGTCGGGCCAAGTTGGCGAAAAATCTGATCTTTCAGAACGTGATGACGTAATTTCGTTACAATGGGACTACATTCAGGCTAGTAGCCAATAGCTTTGATGTAGGAATTTGATCTGAGCATGCGTGGCACTTGGTCCGATGAAAATGCTCTACACATGATCGGATTAGGTCCGTCCGGCCCAGTTGGTCGGGTTATATTTCCAACATGTTGGAAAATTGGGTCGGACGAGAGATTCGGACGGAATCAGTCCGATGCATACCACACACAGTCGGATTATCTGACGACACGGTCCGATAAGACTCATTCCGACAGATTCTCCGACCGTGTGTACAAGGGCTAAGAGGCAAAAATTTCTCAATGCACAAGCAGCCTTTGGAGGAATGCTAACTGAGTAAAGGTAGATTTAATAGAACTCATTTAAGAACTTTCAATATTTGGATACCTAAATTGATCCTTATTGTTTAGTATCTAAGGTCCCTATGTTTCTGCTTTGTCATTCCAAAAGCGCCATCACTTATTAGGATAATCCTTGATGATTGACAATAAAAAGCCAGTTCTCTCAATGAGACATCCCGCTGGATTTTTCTAGGTATTAAAAGATTCAGCCAACGCAAAACAGGATGTATTAACTACTTTTTAACGCTGTGGATGTCAATCATTTGTATAAGCCCTCGAGTAGGGAAGACTCTTCTGCCCGAAAATGTACGAAAACCCTGAAAACAATGTACAAGGGTGCTGTGATTCTCCTCCGAAGAGAGAATGTCTCATGATCCCCCAAACCCCTCAGGGTGCAAGGTTCCTGATTTGACTCATTTCCTTACAAAATTCAAAATTCGCACTGAATTTTTTATTGTTCGGATGTATCTGAATTCCCGAATCACAATAGTAATGAATGTGAACAAATCTGAAATAAATTATAACAAAACAAATTCTTTGAAATTGAATTTGGATTAGAAATTGATTTAAAATTCAAAATGGAAACAGATTGCAATAAATACAGTAATTTATAAAAGTGAAATAAATTGGCCCCCTCTTGTGGTTTCCTTTAAAAAAACAAAACACTGTTTTAGTGCAGTCGTACCACCCGTGGTCGCAAAAGAATGCCTGATTTACACAATTTTGAGGCTTTATTAATAGATGAATGATAAACTACGGGTTCTAAAGTACCAACGGTTATTCCACCTGAGGAAACCACCTTGGGCGAAACATGTTGGGAGTGTAATGCTGCATAAAATGAGGACAACAAGAGCATGTCAATATAATGTTTGATGTTAATATGGAGTATTTTCCCTAATCAGCTGGACCTCTTGTAATATGCACTCCATCTTGCCTAATGCAATGTTGTCACTGCTGATAAGGCGGATCTCCAGATCTTTTTTAATTTTAGATGCAGTGGTGCTGTGTTTGGGGGATCAAGGTCTCTTGATCCCCCAAACCCCCCAGGGTGCAAGGCTCCTGATTCAACATGTGCAACTCATTTCCTTACAAATCAAAATTCGCACTGAATTTTTTATTGTTTGGATGTATCTTAATTCCCGAATCACAATAGTAATGAATGTGAAGAAATCTGAAAAAAATTATAACAAAACAAATTATTTGAAATTTCATTCGAATTAGAAATCGATTTAGAATTCAAAATGGAAAAAGATTGCAACAAATACAGTAAGGTATAAAAGTGAAATAAAATGATGATTCCTATTTAGGCTGCCAAATAGAACAGAACAACACAGAATAGAATGGAAAATAATAGCATAGAATAGAAAGGAATAGAATAGAAGATAATAAAATAGAATAGAAAATAAAATAATAGAATAAAACACAATATAATAGAAGAGAATACAACAGAATTGATTACAAAAAAAGAATAATATAAAACAATAGAATAGAAAATTATAGAATAAAACACAATATAATAAAATAGATTAAAACACAATAGAATCTAAAAAATAGAATAGCCGTCTTCCCATGTGCCTGTGCAGTGCTTCTCGTGTCCTTTGTCTGACCATAGCATCCCTATTGGCCCCAACAAATGGCTGGAACTGAACCAAGATTTGGCTTTCATGGACTTCAATGGCGTTCCTTGAAAAGTTTGCAATCTTTGAACAAGATTGGCAAAACTGTGAACCCAACCCAGGCAGAGCTGCTCATCTCTGACCATAGTGGAGGAACAATGGGGGCAGAAAGTTTCCCACAAGCAGCTTCATACAAAACTATCCTGGATCCAATGAGGAAAATCTGTGACTGTTTCAGTTTTGTAGACGGAAGACTCGTAGACTTGAAGGTCTACAGTACACGATCCATCCATGGCCAACCAGATCTGGGTGATAAGGATCCTTCCGGGCTGGCCGATAAGATACCCCTCCGTGTTTTATTTGGGATTCACACCTCTGGGGACCACCATGGCTTTTCTCACCAGTTGGGATGATGTTGAGCAATGGCGCCCCTTTCCCCAATACAGGTAGAAATACATTTCCCATAGACAGTCATCTTCTGACCAACCAACAACCTACAACCAATTCCCCAGATATATGAGAAGTGAAGACCAAACTTGTGGCCACAATCCCAACCAATACCGTCCAAAATACGAGACCTTCCAGATCTTCAAAATGTTTCAGATATGGATAATCGGAACATTCTTATACAGTGGTGTGAAAAAGTGTTTGCCCCCTTCCTCATTTCCTGTTCCTTTGCATGTTTGTCACACTTAAGTGTTTCGGAACATCAAACCAATTTAAACAATAGTCAAGGACAACACAAGTAAACACAAAATGCAATTTGTAAATGAAGGTGTTTATTATTAAAGGTGAAAAAAAATCCAAACCATCATGGCCCTGTGTGAAAAAGTGATTGCCCCCCTTGTTAAAACATACTATAACTGTGGTTGTCCACACCTGAGTTCAATTTCTCTAGCCACACCCAGGCCTGATTATTGCCACACCTGTTCACAATCAAGGCATCACTTAAATAAAGTAATAAAAATAGTGTAGCGCTTCAATGGTAATAGATATAGTCAACATAAATTATAAGGATAATCATATAACAGAAATCATATAAATGATATAGATGCCTAAAGAGAAAAAGTCCAAAATTGGGCACACATTCCACAATGTAGCTGGCACGGGGGTAACCGAACCGTCACAGAAGAGGGAGGAATCACACTAGGCGAATGTATTCATGTAAATCTGCTTGACTGTAAACATCAGGGAAAGTAGATAAATACTTCTTACCAACTCTGTTGGACTCACACAGTCGTATGACAGTTGAGTCTGAAAAGGCTTGAGGTCACAATCTGGGACCAAGGAGTATAAGGAGGGAGGTCTGTTGAGCTGATGAAGGAACTCCAAACGGCTGTATGCCCGATGATATATTTCTCAGATGGAACGTCAAGGTTGTTTGTAGTCCAGCTCAGACGCGGCCCGTTGCACTGATACTCCAATCTCCCCCGAATGGGGAGGAGGATATTTGGGGGTTTAGACCAAAGAGACGGAAAAAAAGGAAAAGAAAAAAGGGCTCCACATGGTGCGGGTCAAACGGTATAAAAAATGGTAATTTATTAAAGTCAAAAGGTTATTAATGACTTTGTGATCACAAAAATAGAGTACAATGAAATTAAAAGCAATGTAGGGTGCCAACAGCTAGCCCAACGCGTTTCGACACATATGTCTTCGACAGGGGCATGTTGGGGCCCACCACATTGCTAACAAATATATAAGGAGTCAGAAAAAGGTTCCGCCTACCAAGGGGCGGAGAATCCTGTCTCGGACAACCTCTTACAAATACAATGAACAATTTAATCAAATCAAGATAAGTATGTTCAAACAGAATAAACAAATACAAGTGACGTCCAATATTCATACTCATACGAGCTGTTAAATTAGATTTAGTAACAATACAGAGTGGATATAAGCCACCATGCTCATGAATGAAATCAGTTACATTAATCCAGGCCTCCTCAAACGTATAAGTCCAGGGAAGTTCAATACACATATAGAACATATACAAAAACTCATCTAGCACTGGTATAAGGAGATCAGACATGTAATGTTAATTCTATATAGACTGTATCATACCATCACCTGAAAGGACTGGTTCGCGTTTGTATTATGTCATGAGTAAAACTGTGGAGGTCAAAGTAGTGATGTCTAATAGGAATCAGTCATTGTGCAGGTTGGATATTTCTTACTTGTTTTACTAGCGGTATGCAGCCGAGAAGTGTATATACGTAACCATAGTAACTATTATTGCGTGCTATTCTATTGCTTAGAGTTCCGATCAGGTGACAAAAAACGTCATGACGTGCAGTGTAACAGGAAAAGGCTCCACCAATCTCTCAGTGTGTATATCACATGACTGGATATGGGAGTGATTATGGAGAGCACACGTCTACGAGGTAGGGGCGTGTATGTGTGAACGTCACACAATGCATCATTATGCAGAAATGTAGGGGAGGGGAGAGGCGTCGAAACTTGGCTCGACTTGGGTCTCGGCATGATGTGTAGCTTTTAAGGATCTTCTGGTGGACCTTACTGTGTCAAGCAGCTCCTATTTAAGTGATGCCTTGATTGTGAAGAGGTGTGGCAATAATCAGGCCTGGGTGTGGCTAGAGAAATTGAACTCAGGTGTGGACAACCACAGTTATAGTATGTTTTAACAAGGGGGGCAATCACTTTTTCACACAGGGCCATGATGGTTTGGATTTTTTTTCACCTTTAATAATAAACACCTTCATTTACAAATTGCATTTTGTGTTTACTTGTGTTGTCCTTGACTATTGTTTAAATTGGTTTGATGTTCCGAAACACTTAAGTGTGACAAACATGCAAAGGAACAGGAAATGAGGAAGGGGGCAAACACTTTTTCACACCACTGTACATGTGAAAAAAAATTGTATGCCCTACTAGACCAACTCTACTACAAAATATAAAAGAATACCAAATTACCTAAATCAGGGGTCTCCAACCTCAGCCTGTAGACCAAATAATCTAGCCCTCTGATGTCAGACTGAAATCTTATAGAGACCCTCATGTGGGGGAGAACTCTGATGGGGATTCTGATGCAAGGAGTGGGAGAGGGGGACTGATGGGGACTCTCACGTAAGAGAAGACTCTGATGTAAGGGGGACTTTGATGGGGGATTCTGATGTAATGAGGAGTCCCATATTAGGGGAAACTTCAGATGAGCTCAATCTTATTTGGAATGACTTATCTAATATAATATTCTAATCGCCGATTACAGAAAATCCCAAATAAAACACTTTATATCAATTTGATTTTTAAAACATTTTTTTTTCCGGCTGCACATATCTGTAAAATTTAACACGTGACTCTCGTACAGTAAAGTTTGGGGTCCTCTGTAAAGTTTGGAGTCCTCTGTAAAGTTCATGGTCCTCTGTAAGGTTTGGGGTCCTTTGTAAAGTTTGGAGTTATTTGTAAAATTTGGAGTCCTCTGTAAAGTTCAGGGTCCTCTCTAAGGTTCGGGATCCTCTGTAAGGTTTTGGGTTCTCTGTAGGGTTCGGGATCCTCTGTAAGGTTTTGGGTCCTCTGTAAAGTTCGGGGTCCTCTTTAAGGTTTGGGGTCCTCTGTAAAATTCGGGATCCTCTGTAAGGTTTGGGATCCACTGTAATGTTTGGGTTCCTCTGTAAATTTTGGGGTCCTCTGTAAGGTTTGGGGTCCTTTGTAAAGTTCGGGGTCCTCTGTAAAGTTTGGGTCCTTTGTAAAATTTGGGGTCCTCTGTAAAGTTCAGGGTCCTCTCTAAGGTTCGGGATCCTCTGTAAGGTTTTGGGTTCTCTGTAGGGTTCGGGATCCTCTGTAAGGTTTTGGGTCCTCTGTAAAGTTCGGGGTCCTCTTTAAGGTTTGGGGTCCTCTGTAAAATTCGGGATCCTCTGTAAGGTTTGGGATCCACTGTAATGTTTGGGTTCCTCTGTAAATTTTGGGGTCCTCTGTAAGGTTTGGGGTCCTTTGTAAAGTTCGGGGTCCTCTGTAAAGTTTGGGTCCTTTGTAAAATTTGGGGTCCTCTGTAAAGTTCAGGGTCCTCTCTAAGGTTCGGGATCCTCTGTAAGGTTTTGGGTTCCTCTGTAAGGTTTGGGGTCCTCTGTAAAGTTTGGGGTCCTCTTTAAGGTTTGGGGTCCTCTGTAAAATTTGGGATCCTCTGTAAGGTTCGAGGTCCTCTGTAAGGTTTTGGGTCCTCTCAGGGGTGGACTGACAACTCATGGGGCCCCCGGGCAATAGGAGATTATGGGGCCACCGGGCAATAGGAGACTATGAGGCCCCCAGGCAATAGATTATGGGGCCACACAGTATATACACATACACATACAGTATACACACACACAGACACAGAATACACATACACACACTGAAAAGGTACTGGAGAGGCGGGGCAGCTATAATCTTGGATTTACAAAAAAAATACTGTCCCTGGTTTTATTGAGGCTGGCAACCCTGATGGGGCCCCTTAGTGGCATGGGGCCCTCGGGCAGTGCCCAAGTGCCCGAATGGTGAGTCCACCCCTGGGTCCTCTGTAGGGTTCGGGTTTCTCTGTAAGGTTTGGGGTCCTCTGTAAAGTTCGGGGTCCTCTTTAAGGTTTGGGGTCCTCTGTAAAATTCATAATCCTCTGTAAGGTTCGGAATCCACTGTAATGTTTGGGGTCCTCTGTAAAGTTTGGGGTCCTCTGTAAGGTTTGGGGTCCTCTGTAAAGTTCAGGGTCCTCTTTAAGGTTTGGGGTCCTCTGTAAAATTCGGGATCCTCTGTAAGGTTCGGAATCCACTGTAATGTTTGGGGTCCTCTGTAAAGTTTGGGGTCCTCTGTAAGGTTTGAGGTCCTTTGTAAAGTTCGGGGTCCTCTGTAAGGTTTGGGGTCCTCTGTAAAGTTTGGGTCCTTTGTAAAATTTGGGGTCCTCTGTAAAGTTCAGGGTCCTCTCTAAGGTTCGGGGTCCTCTGTAAGGTTTTGGGTCCTCTGTAAGGTTTGGGGTCCTCTGTAAAGTTCGGGGTCCCCTTTAAGGTTTGGGGTCCTCTGTAAAATTTGAGATCCTCTGTAAGGTTCGGATCCTCTGTAAAGTTGGGGGTCCTCTTTAAGGTTTGGGGTCCTCTGCAAAATTTGAGATCCTCTGTAAGGTTTGGGGTCCTCTGTAAAGTTTGGGGTCCTCTTTAAGGTTTGGGGTCCTCTGTAAAATTTGAGATCCTCTGTAAGGTTCGGGATCCTCTGTAAAGTTCGGGGGCCTCTGTAAGGTTTGGGGTATTTTGTAAAGTCCGGGGTCCTCTGTAAGGTTTGGGGTCCTCTGTAAAGTTCGGGGTCCTCTTTAAGGTTTGGGGTCCTCTGAGCTCATGATAGTTGTTGAATGCAGAGCTGAGCAATCCACAGAAATAAATATTTGGTTGTAATACCGATAAACGGACACAAGATGGTAGTGTGTCACCTCTGTAGACAGAAGGCGCTGTACTTGTATAGAGGGGAGAAAGCGCTTAGTGGCCTCTAGTGGCGGATGGGTGAAACTGCAGGGGGAGTAAATCCAGGAGAATTAGATAGGTAAAGTGTAACTTTAGTGCGGGAGAGACACGTGACTTCTTCCTGGCGCCTGAAAAAAAGATATTCCTGGTCTGTGCTGATATTATACTGTGCATGGAGCTACAGCAGGGGGAGGGTGCACTGTGCATTGCATCTCATTACTGGGTGTAGGGAGGTTTGACTTTGCGTGATACCAGAGTGCTAGGTTAATGGAAGTTGTACTGTGCATTTCACCACAGTGCTGGCTGTAGGGAGGTTGTACTGTGCATTGTAGGCTGTAGCGAGGTTGTACTGTGCATTTCTGGGTATAGCCTCCCTACACCCAGTGTAAGGAGGCTATACTGTGCGTTGCACCACAGTGGCAGGTGTATGGAGGTGGTAATGTGCGTTGCTGGGTGTAGGGAGGTTGTGTTGTGCGTTGCCGGGTGTAGGGAGGTTGTACTGTGCGTTGCACCACATTGCTGTGTGTAGGGAGGTTGTGTTGTGCGTTGCCGGGTGTAGGGAGGTTGTACTGTGCGTTGCACCACATTGCTGGGTGTAGGGAGGTTGTACTATGCATTTCTGGGTGTAGGGAGGTTGTACTGTGCGTTACACCATATTGCCGGGTGAAGGGAGGTTGCACTGTGCATTGCTGGGTGTAGGGAGGTTGTCCTGTGCATTGCCGGGTGTAGGGAGGTTGTACTGGGCGTTGCACCACCTTGCCGGGTGTAGGGAGGTTGTACTGTGCATTGCCGGGTGTAGGGAAGTTGTACTGTGCGTTGCTGGGTGTAGGGAAGTTGTACTGTGCGTTGCTGGGTGTAGGGAGGCTATACTGTGCGTTGCACCACAGTGCCAGGTGTAGGGAGGTTGTACTGTGCGTTGCTGGGTGTAAGGTGGTTGTACTGTGCGTTGTACCACATTGCTGGGTGTAGGGAGGTTGTACTGTGCATTGCTAGGTGCAGGGAAATTGTACTGTGCGTTGCACTACGTTGCTGGGTGTAGGGAGGCTATACTGTGCGTTGCACCACAGTGTCGGGAGGTTGTACTGTGTGTTGCTGGGTGTAGGGTGGTTGTACTGTGCATTGTACCACATTGCTGTGTACTGTGCATTGTTGGGTGTAGGGAGGTTGTACTGTGCATTGTTGGGTGTAGGGAAGTTGTACTGTGTGTTGCACTACGTTGCTGGGTGTAGGGAAGTTATACTGTGCGTTGCACTACGTTGCTGGGTGTAGGGAGGCTATACTGTGCATTAACTGGTGTAGGGAGGTTGTACTGTGCATTTCTGGGTGTAGGGAGGTTGTACTGTGCGTTGTACCACATTGCTGGGTGTAAGGAAGTTGTACTGTGTGTTGCACTATGTTACTGGGTGTAGGGAAGTTGTACTGTGCG
Source organism: Lithobates pipiens (assembly GCF_037356315.1). Classification (NCBI taxonomy): domain Eukaryota; kingdom Metazoa; phylum Chordata; class Amphibia; order Anura; family Ranidae; genus Lithobates; species Lithobates pipiens. The sequence goes on from NW_027507903.1 coordinate 640,290,133, forward strand.
TTGCACTACGTTGCCGGGTGTAGGGAGGTTGTCCTGTGTATTGCCGGGTGTAGGAAAGTTGTCCTGTGCATTGCCGGGTGTAGGGAGGTTGTACTGTGCGTTGCACCACATTGCCGGGTGTAGGGAGGTTGTACTGTGCATTGCCGGGTGTAGGAAATGTTTACTGTGCATTGCCGGGTGTAGGGAGGTTGTACTGTGCATTGCTGGGTGTAGGGAAGTACTGTGCCTTGCTGGGTGTAGGGAGGCTATACTGTGCATTGCACCACAGTGCCAGGTGTAGGGAGGTTGTACTGTGTGTTGCTGGGTGTAGGGTGGTTGTACTGTGCGTTTCACTACATTGCTGGGTGTCGGGAGGCTATACTGTGCATTGCACCACAGTGTTGGGAGGTTGTACTGTGTGTTGCTGGGTGTAGGGTGGTTGTACTGTGCGTTGTACCACATTGCTGTGTACTGTGCATTGCTGGGTGTAGGGAGGTTGCCCTGTGCATTGCTGGGTGTAGGGAGGTTGCCCTGTGCATTGCTGGGTGTAGGAAGGTTGTCCTGTGCATTGCTGGGTGTAGGGAGGTTGCCCTGTGCATTGTTGGGTGTAGGGAGGTTGTACTGTGTGTTGCACTACGTTGCTGGGTGTAGGGAAGTTGTACTGTGCGTTGCAGTACGTTGCTGGGTGTAGGGAGGCTATACTGTGCGTTGCACCACAGTGACGGGTGTAGGGAGGTGGTACTGTGCGTTGCCGGGTGTAGGGAGGTTGTACTGTGCGTTGCCGGGTGTAGGGAGGTTGTACTGTGCATTTCTGGGTGTAGGGAGGTTGTACTGTGCATTGCTCGGTGTAGGGAATTTGTACTGTGTGTTGCACTACGTTGCTGGGTGTAGGGAGGTTGTACTGTGCGCTGCCGCGTGTAGGGAGGTGGTACTGTGCGCTGCCGCGTGTAGGGAGGTGGTACTGTGCGCTGCCGCGTGTAGGGAGGTGGTACTGTGCGCTGCCGCGTGTAGGGAGGTGGTACTGTGCGCTGCCGCGTGTAGGGAGGTGGTACTGTGCGCTGCCGCGTGTAGGGAGGTTGTACTGTGCGCTGCCGCGTGTAGGGAGGTTGTACTGTGCATTGCCGGGTATAGGGAGGCTATACTGTGCGTTGCACCACAGTGCCGGGTGTAGGGAGGTTGTACTGTGCATTTCTGGGTGTAGGGAGGTTGTACTGTGCGTTGCACCACAGTGTTGGGAGGTTGTACTGTGTGTTGCTGGGTGTAGGGTGGTTGTACTGTGCGTTGTACCACATTGCTGTGTACTGTGCATTGCTGGGTGTAGGGAGGTTGCCCTGTGCATTGCTGGGTGTAGGGAGGTTGCCCTGTGCATTGCTGGGTGTAGGGAGGTTGCCCTGTGCATTGCTGGGTGTAGGGAGGTTGCCCTGTGCATTGCTGGGTGTAGGGAGGTTGCCCTGTGCATTGTTGGGTGTAGGGAGGTTGTACTGTGTGTTGCACTACGTTGCTGGGTGTAGGGAAGTTGTACTGTGCGTTGCAGTACGTTGCTGGCTGTAGGGAGGCTATACTGTGCGTTGCACCACAGTGACGGGTGTAGGGAGGTGGTACTGTGTGTTGCCGGGTGTAGGGAGGTGGTACTGTGCGTTGCCGGGTGTAGGGAGGTTGTACTGTGTATTTCTGGGTGTAGGGAGGTTGTACTGTGCATTGCTCGGTGTAGGGAATTTGTACTGTGTGTTGCACTACGTTGCTGGGTGTAGGGAGGTTGTACTGTGCATTTCTGGGTGTAGGGAGGTTGTACTGTGCGTTGCACCACAATGCCGCGTGTAGGGAGGTGGTACTGTGCGCTGCCACGTGTAGGGTGGTTGTACTGTGCGCTGCCGCGTGTAGGGTGGTTGTACTGTGCATTGCCGGGTATAGGGAGGCTATACTGTGCGTTGCACCACAGTGCCGGGTGTAGGGAGGTTGTACTGTGCATTTCTGGGTGTAGGGAGGTTGTACTGTGCGTTGTACCACATTTCTGGGTGTAGGGAGGTTGTACTATGCGTTACTGGGTGTAGGGAAGTTGTACTGTGCGTTGCACTACGTTGCTGGGTGTAGGGAAGTTGTACTGTGCGCTGTACTACGTTGCCGGGTGTAGGGAGGTGGTACTGTGCATTGCCGGGTGTAGGGAGGTAGTACTGTGCATTTCTGGGTGTAGGGAGGTTGTACTGTGCATTGCACCACAGTGCCGGGTGTAGGGAGGTTGTACTGTGCGTTGCACCACAGTGCCGGGTGTAGGGAGGTTGTGCTGTGTGTTTCTGGTTGTAGGGAGGTTGTACTGTGCGTTGCACCACGTTGCTGGGTGTAGGGAGGTTGTACTGTGCATTGCCGGGTGTAGAGAGGTTGTACTGTGTGTTGCTGGGTGTAGGGGGGTTGTACTGTGCGTTGTACCACATTGCTGGGTGTAGGGTGGTTGTACTGTGCATTTCTGGGTGTAGGGAAGTTGTACTGTGCGTTGTACCACATTGCTGGGTGTAGGGAGGTTGTACTGTGCATTTCTGGGTGTAGGGAGGTTGTACTGTGCGTTGTACCACATTGCTGGGTGTAGGGAGGTTGTACTGTGCATTGCCGGGTGTAGAGAGGTTGTACTGTGTGTTGCTGGGTGTAGGGGGGTTGTACTGTGCGTTGTACCACATTGCTGGGTGTAGGGAGGTTGTACTGTGCATTTCTGGGTGTAGGGAGGTTGTACTGTGCGTTGTACCACATTGCTGGGTGTAGGGAGGTTGTACTGTGCATTTCTGGGTGTAGGGAGGTTGTACTGTGCGTTGTACCAGATTGCTGGGTGTAGGGAGGTTGTACTGTGCGTTGCACTACGTTGCTGGGTGTAGGGAGGTTGAACTGTGCGTTGTACCAGATTGCTGGGTGTAGGGAGGTTGTACTGTGCGTTGTACCAGATTGCTGGGTGTAGGGAGGTTGTACTGTGCGTTGCTGGGTATAGGGAGGTTGTACTGTGCGTTGTACCAGATTGCTGGGTGTAGGGAGGTTGTACTGTGCGTTGTACTAGATTGCTGGGTGTAGGGAGGTTGTAATGTGCGTTGCTGGGTATAGGGAGGTTGTACTGTGCGTTGCACTACGTTGCTGGGTGTAGGGAGGTTGTAATGTGCGTTGCACTACATTACTGGGTGTAGGGAAGTTGTACTATGCATTACTTGGTGTAGGGAAGTTGTACTGTGTGTTGCACTACGTTGCTGGGTGTAGGGAGGTGGTACTGTGCATTGCCGGGTGTAGGGAAGTTGTACTGTGCGTTGCCGGGTGTAGGGAAGTTGTACTGTGCGTTGTGCTCTCAGCATGTTGATTGGTATCATCCTTCCAGTCTATGTTGCCCTCCGATGGATTTTTCGGTAGGTTTGGTGTCGTCCTTGTCCCTGTGTTCAGCTTTCCTCAGCATTTTGGTATTTGTTCATTGAGGGACGCAGGAATTCAGACTGTCGGGTTATACTGCCCCCTGCAGAAGACTGCTACCTCATCCAGTCCCCAGTATAACCCCCTCCTCCACCCAGCACGCCTAAAATGTTTGCCTTGTGTTCGGGGGGGGGGGGGGGGGTGTTCTGACAAAATGAGCAACCCACATTACTTCCTGTAGCGTGGAATCAGCTGCAACACCAAACCGCGCCCACTGCGCATGCGCCACGCATCATACATGTTGAGATGCTTGGCCGACAATTACTCCCACTGAAACAAATGATGGGGGATTGTTTTTTCCCCACTGATGTCAGGAACTTTTCTACACCTAATGTCCAAAGACTGCCCCCCCCCCCCCAAAAGTCTGAAGGACGGTAAACTGGACCTATGGTTGGAAATTTTGGAGATCTCTGGCCTAGAGGAAGCGCCGCCCTGTCGCTGCTCCTGCTTTCAAGCAATGTGTTGGATGCCAGTCCATTATCACTACCCCCATACAGTGACCTGGTCACCTCCGGTCTGTCTGACCTTCACCAGCACTGTGGCCCTGGGTGAGTACTAAGGTCTTGCCTCACACTTTGGGCCTAGGTCCTTACTGCTCCTGTGCAGAGAGACACGGGGGACAGTCCTGCCTTCTCAGGTGAGCCCAGCTCATATTCTCCTAGTTAGTGGTCCAGGGAGTGTATCTTCTGAAGGAACCTTTGCCTATATTATAGAACACAGAACCTGTGTCCATATAAGGACCTCCTTCTTGGAGCCATCTTCCACTCCATTGGGTGAGGCTGCATCTCCAACCTGGTCCTCGGAGACCTCCAAGCCAACACAGGACTTTTTTTGTCCATGCATGCGCTACTTGTGGCATACGTTAGCCATATTGGGCCTCACCAGGACCCATCGCATGTGTTTATTTACAAGGGAATTTAACAGTTGGACTGTTACCACTTTTGGTCAACCGGTGTGCCACCTTTAATAAGTAGACCATTGGACAGTTGGAGGGCATGCTCACTTTTAAGGATTTTAGTGCAAGACAATTGGAATCAATTCTCAAGTCTTATTTTGAACTGGCTAGTTCTGCCCTCCAGCCTGGGTTGATGGTCACCTTAGTCTGTGGAACCATGTCTGAGAAAGTTCCTTCTCTCTAGATCTCTCCTAAGCTGGGGTGGAATTCCATTACACAGAGTGGGTAGAGAAAATGTCTGGAGTCTCTCTGCAGCTGGGATACTGATGACCTAGCCAGAGACCATTTAATGCATTTGGCCTTCAAGGGGTGTCGTCATTTGGGCCCTCATGCTAGACATCAGCAATGCCATGGGAGGTCAGATCAGTTTTCTGCCTCCCACAGGCATTCTAGGGAGCATTTGGTTGAATCTCATCACTCCCCCCCTACATCTACGTCGTCAGCAGGTGTCTGAGGCCTCCAGCCTGCTAATCAGTTAACCTGGAGAGCTCGATCTCAGAGGTCTAATGCCCCGTACACACGAGAGGAATTAAGTCTGACAGACCTCCAAAGGAGTTCCGCCGGAGTTCCGACGGAGTTCTGGCGGACTTTTCGACCGAACGGACTTGACCACACACCATCACACCAAACTCCGACGGAGTCGAACGTGATGACGTACGACTGGATTCGACGTAGGAAGTTCCTAGACAGTAGCCAATAGCTGCCCTAGCGTCGGTTTTAGTCCGTCGGAGTAGCACACACACGAGCGGATTTTTCAAAGGGGACCGGGTCCGGCGGAGTTCCGTCGGGAAAATTTAAAGCATGCTTCATTTCTAAAGTCCGTCAGACTTTAGCTTTGCTAAAGTCCGTTGCAGCCCACACACGATCGGATAGTCCGCCGGACTCAGTCCGTCGGAGTTTGGATGTCGAAAAGTCCGCTCGTGTGTACGGGGCATAATAATCCCTACTTTAAGTAAGGGGTCGGCTGTGTATCCTGATAGGTCCTTGGACAGCTTCCCTCTCCAGCATTTGGGTACAGGAAGCCCAAAGACCAATCCTTTGCTTCCTGGGCCCCTTTCAGTTTCTCCTCATTATTTCCGAGGTGTTACTTCATGAGGCCCTACACTAGTCCTTCCCTTCCTGGGACCTCTTACTCCAGCCCTTGTCCTTATTTCCCCTGTGTTCTTTCATGAGGCTGTACACTTACCCCATCTGAGTCCCTCCCAACCTGGGACTCTTTACTCCCAAGCATTGTTCTATCCTATGTTGTGGAGCTGTGCCCCATATGGGCCTCCATGCCCTTCCTCAGAAAGGTCTTCTTTTTCTAGTCCTACATAGCCTCTTGCAGTACTTGGCACTCTTCACGGTTCCCACACTTAAGAAGGAATTCCTAATCTATAGGGTAGACCAGGTCCAGCACTAGCAGTCCCCCTTTTGTACGAAGCCCTGGACCCTCATTGTTTGAGCACACCAGTTGTTCCTCAGAGTGCTATCTTATACATTGGGGGACAGTGTTTGTTTTGAGGACCTCTTTAAAAGGAGCTCCTTGAATGATTTAGCAGTCTCCTTGGGGAGGGTCCTCCCCAGATTCCTTCCTTAATCATGTCCTTAATTGTGTAAATGTTCTTGGGTTTCGGTTTATATTCTTGCCCCTCTCTGCGGCAAATTCTGCAGCTTTTTGTTTGCAGGACCCAGTCATCTAGGGGTGTCATGAGGATGTTTTAATTCTCGTTCCCTGGATATTTGATGGTTTCCTTGGCCTACTCTTCTGTCTGCCTTGCCTTGTGGAGTGCCTTCCTTGCACCTTGTCCTCTGTTATTTGACTGCGTGAGATTTCATCCTCGATGGCAAATTCTTGGGTTGTCTATTGGACTTTCTTCTCACTCCTGTGGGCTCCTGTCTTGTACTAATGCTGTATGTTCTCTGGTGACAAACATGCCCATGTAGAACTGGATCAACCTACAACTTTGTTTAACCTTACCAAGTATGTACTTCGCTTGCTAGTTTTTTTTGCTTGGCTAGACAACCTCCTTTTTGGTCAAAGCCCTGGTTCCTAAGGGTTGGAGATAGTAAGTACTAGGCCTTTCTATGTTGACTGGTTGGTCTTTTCTTGTATGTTCTTTCATTCCTTTTGACATTTGTTTTTTGTCTTGGGGTTCCCTCTAGTGTTTTTTGTTTTGAGATGCCACACCAGGCTGCGGGTTATTCTCCCCTATTGGTAAGTTGTTACTGTTCTACCTGTTAGTGTTGGGTTTTGGTTGACCAGCATTTGGCCATCCCAGATTTGGGTTTCCCTTTCCATGTAGAGTTATTACCCATTGGCAGTGGCTTCCACCTGGTCTGGAACGTTGGTCTGGTCCTCTGTGCTCTTCTCTTGGTAGTATCTGTGGGTTTCCCTATTTACCAGGGGGCCAACCTCATCCATTCAGATTTGGGCATTGGTCCTTCAGGCGGGTTCCTGGGCTGTGATCTGTGGTTCCCCTGGTCAGGTCAAGGGGTGTGTGTGTGTGTGTGATATTATATATATATATATATATATTATACATTTTATTTTTTTTTAATATATACCAAACCCCTCCAGTTAAACCGCTTTGGATGTACCATCGGTATCGGAATTCCTGTGTCCCTCAATAATTCAGGCAGAAAATGGCTTTTTTGGTATTTGTTGTAAAATCCATTTTTTTGAAGTGCATTAGGTAGGACAGGTCCCACTCCTCCATGTTTATGTTCATGCCCTTTAGTTTTGTGGCAAAGCAGTACTAAGGCATGGTGGGTTGAAAAGTTGTGCTGGGAGCTGGCTTATGATCTTTCTGTTTGCTAGTGTCCAGTACTCCTGTGGGTGGCAGTATAACCCAATTGCATGCTTGCATGAACTTTTGAAAAATTTGATTTAATTGTTAATTAAGATAATTTTTTTTTTTTTTTTTATTTATTTTTTTATGTTTTCTTTTTGGGGGGTTTTAAGAATCTGTTGCATAGATTGAGGGCTTGTTGTGTTGGTCCAATGTTACAAGCATTCACCCAGACCAATTATTTAGTATAATACGATGATGTACTGGCCATAGTGTGGTATTTTTCCTGTTTGTTGCAGCCACAGGTGGCAACCAGCAAGTTGCCTCTTGACAGAGGAAGATGTTCTCAGAGCCGCCCGATTCCGACAGCAACTCGGACGAGGAGGAGTCGCAAAGCCGGGAGGGTATCAGGTGAGGCTTGCAATGTGCGGGTGGGAACGCAGCGCCTTCTTCTGTCTCATCCACCTGTCTGTGTGCTGATTGGCCACGCTCTGTTGCCCAGGTCTTCAAACGAGCAGGCGAGATCAGTGGAAGATGCTACAGCGCAGAGGCTCTGGGGCAGATGTGTACCTACCTGTGCAGTACCAGGTAGGTGAGTCCGTCTGTCTCCTCTTGTGTATTGCTGAAGGAATTGTATGAAGACAAAAGCAATGACCAATGTCTGTAAACTTTCTCCTTCGCTGTACAGGGCACTTTGTGGGGGCGGGTTACCCCATGTCATATCACCCCCGCATTCTGTATCACCCTTCTTTTGAGGCTTACTACGCTGCTGTGGCTGCATTTCAGAAGACAGAGACCCTCCAAATGCAGATCCGAAGAGAACAAGGTAAAATATACAACTGGTGAGATTTGCTGCAGTAATTTGTGTCTCTGCCCCTCCCACAATGGTGAGATTCCCTGCAGTGGTTTGTGTCTCTGCCCCTTCCACAATGGGGAGATTTCCTGCAGTAGTTTGTGTCTCTGCCCCTCCCACAATGGGCAGATTTCCATGCAGTAGTTTGTGTCTCTGGCCCTCCCACAATGGTGAGATTTTCCTGCAGTAGTTTGTGTCTCTGCCCCTCCCACAATGGTGAGATTTTCCTGCAGTAGTTTGTGTCTCTGCCCCTCCCACAATAGGCAGATTTCCATGCAGTAGTTTGTGTCTCTGCCCCTCCCACAATGGTGAGATTTCCCTGCAGTAGTTTGTGTCTCTGCTCCTCCCACAATGGTGAGATTTCCCTGCAGTAGTTTGTGTCTCTGCCCCTCCCACAATGGTGAGATTTCCCTGCAGTAGTTTGTGTCTCTGCCCCTCCCACAATGGTGAGATTTCCCTGCAGTAGTTTGTGTCTCTGCCCCTCCCACAATGGGGAGATTTCCTGCAGAAGTTTGTGTCTCTGCCCCTCCCACAATAGTGAGATTCTCCTGCAGTAGTTTGTGTCTCTGCCCCTCCCACAATGCTGAGATTTCTATGCAGTAGTTTGTGTCTCTGCCCCTCCCACAATGGGGAGATTTCCCTGCAGTAGTTTGTGTCTCTGCCCCTCCCACAATGCTGAGATTCCCCTGCAGTAGTTTGTGTCTCTGCCCCTCCCACAATGGTGAGATTTCCCTGCAGTAGTTTGTGTCTCTGCCCCTCCCACAATGGTGAGATTTCCCTGCAGTAGTTTGTGTCTCTGCCCCTCCCACAATGGTGAGATTTCCCTGCAGTAGTTTGTGTCTCTGCCCCTCCCACAATGCTGAGATTTCCCTGCAGTAGTTTGTGTCTCTGCCCCTCCCACAATGGTGAGATTTCCCTGCAGTAGTTTGTGTCTCTGCCCCTCCCACAATGGGGAGATTTCCCTGCAGTAGTTTGTGTCTCTGCCCCTCCCACAATGGTGAGATTTCCTGCAGAAGTTTGTGTCTCTGCCCCTCCCACAATAGTGAGATTCTCCTGCAGTAGTTTGTGTCTCTGCCCCTCCCACAATGCTGAGATTTCTATGCAGTAGTTTGTGTCTCTGCCCCTCCCACAATGGGGAGATTTCCCTGCAGTAGTTTGTGTCTCTGCCCCTCCCACAATAGTGAGATTCTCCTGCAGAAGTTTGTGTCTCTGCCCCTCCCACAATAGTGAGATTCTCCTGCAGTAGTTTGTGTCTCTGCCCCTCCTACAATGGGGAGATTTCCCTGCAGTAGTTTGTGTCTCTGCCCCTCCCACAATAGTGAGATTCTCCTGCAGAAGTTTGTGTCTCTGCCCCTCCCACAATAGTGAGATTCTCCTGCAGTAGTTTGTGTCTCTGCCCCTCCTACAATGATGAGATTTCCCTGCAATGGTTTGTGTCTCTGCCCCTCCCACAATGGGGAGATTTCCTGTAGTAGTTTGTGTTTTATATACTGTAAGGTACAACATAAGTAGACATACCTACCTTTTGCCAACATGCCTACCAGTCTGTACCATCCTTCTATCCATCTGTCTGGGTGGTTCTGATCATCCTCCCCTTTTTTTTTTCCCCCTCCTAATCTAGGGTTCCCTGTAAACAGTGGAGAATATTTCTACAACGACCCGTTGCAGCCCCCTGGACATCGAGTGTACAACTACCTGTCTCCCACGGCCTACAATGTAAGTGTCCCCCTGCATGAGCAGTACCTGAATGGGTAGATGGGAGGCGCTGCACTTAGACTTGTTTTTTGGTGGTTGGGCCTGACAACCGGTCTTTTTAAAGATTGAGCACCAATCTCAAGAGTTCCTAGTCATTTATTGCAGATCAAAATGTGTTAAAAGGCAACCAGGGGCTCACAATCCTCTGTCGTGGCTCAAATGAAAATGAGCAACATGTTTCGAAACCAACGGTCCGCCTTCATCAGGACGAAAATAAAAAAAATTACCAACGTGTTTCAGGGCTGGCAGTGTCCCTTAATTAGGACTCAAATGAAGGTTATCAACAAGTTTCTGGGGTTGGGTTGGGGGGGGGGGGAGAATCCCTCTTCACGACGGTAGAAAAGAAAACTGGCAAGAATAGAGTTACCAGAGCCATGATTCACGCCAAAATAGAAGCAGTTCTCCTAGACTGGGTCAAAAAGTTTGAACCCCTTTGGAAACCCTGGGTCGTCCATTAACTACCTCTTTGATAACGCTTTACTGCTACCTTGGAGAGCCTTATTTATCACTTAGTTTACCCATAGAGATCAGACCCCTATCTTCTCTCTCGGGGAACACCCTCCTTGTCCTTCACCTCCTCCCTCCTGAGCTACCTTCCCCCTCTTTCTCAACTCTAACCTTCTCTTCTCCTCTCTTCCCTCCACACAACCAATGTGTTTCAGAAGCTGACCAGTGAAAGGTTGGGGGCTATTAATCCCCTTCATTAGAGCTCAAATGAAGTTTACCAACGTGTTTTGGGGGTCAACAATCTCTTTATCAGCGCTCTAATGGAAATAACCAACACGTTTCAGGGGGCAGCAATCCCCCCTTCATAAGGACTGTCCCAAAAATGTATCGGTAAGTTTAATTTTAGATAGTCACGCTTTTTCAGGGCTCAAATGAAAACCAATGTGTTTTGGGGGGTGACAGTCCCCCTTATCAGGGTTCAAGTGAAAAATACCATTACATTTCAGGGGTCAACAACCCCCCCCCCCCCCCCATCCCCTTATCAGGACTTAAATGCAAATGGATAATTCATTTCAGGGGTTGACAATTCCCTTTCGTCAGGGCTAAAAATGAAAACATCCAATGCTTTTTATGGCTGGGCAGCTTCTCTTCATCAGTACTCAGTTGAAAATGCTCATGCCTCCTATAGGACTCTCTTCTAAGGACATATGGGGAAAGCTCTGTAATGTTCATGATAGACTTATGCTAAAGGGAGAGAAATCCAGGGCGAAGTCTTCCCTCAACATACGTCTACAACAATTATAGAACACTCCCCGGGAGTCTTCAGAGGAGAATCCTATAGGAAGAATGAGCATTTGAGCCCTGATGAAGGGAGATTGGCAATCCTGACACATGTTGGTAAATTTCATCTCCCTGTTACCACAATTTTGGTGCCTCTTCTAAAGGGCAGACCCAGGTAGGACATTTTTCTTAATCACTTTTTGTGGTGTGTTTTTTGTTTTTGTTTTTCAGATGTTTGGGCTTTTTAGGCTGGTCACTCCTCCTCCCATTGTGTCTCCCGGAATATTTGTGCCAAACATCGAAGGATCGCAGACCTCTGCAAATCCAGAAGACCCAAATCCTGCAGCAGTCGCCAACCAAGAAGGGACATTGAAGTCCTCTGAGATGGACTTTTCAGTAGTGCCAAACCCAGAAAAGTTTACTAGTACATCTGGTGAAGCTGTCCACACCCCTAAAAACCCAGAGAACACATTGGACAGTCAGGGAAGCGCCTTTAAGCAAGTGTGCCCTTCGAGAACCAGGAGGAGCCTCCTAGAGCCTGCCTCCACTTCAGGAAGTAGGAGTTGCCTCGTTCAACCAGTGTGCCCTTCAGTAAATGGGAGGAGCCTCCTTGAGCCAGTTTACTCTTCAGGAAGTCGGAGGAGCCTCGTTCAACCAGTGTTACCTTCAGTAAATGGGAGGAGCCTCGTTGAGCCAGTGTTTCCTTCAGGAAATGTGAGGGGCCTCCTCAAGCCATTGTTCACTTTGGGAAGTGGGAGATGCCTCCCTGAGTTGACGGGCCCTACGGCAAGTGGGAAGAGTCTCCTTGAGTTGACGGGCCCACTGGCAAGTGGGAAGAGTCTCCTTGAGTCAATGGGCCCCGTGGAAAGTGGAAAGAGTCTCCTTGAGTCAACGGGCTCTGCGGAGAGTGGGAGGGGCCTCCCTGAGTCGACGGGCTCTGCGGAGAGTGGGAGGAGCTTCCCTGAGTCGACGGGTCCTGTGGAGAGTGGGAGGAGCCTCCCTGAGTCGACGGGCCCTGCAGAAAGTGGGAGGCGCCTCCCCGAGTCACACAGTGTGATACACGGGAGTGGTCCATACACATTCTCTGAGTTGGAGGCTGTGTCTGGCCTCCTCCATTTATCTGGCAGTTTCACTTCTAGTGGTGACCAGTAGGGGGCAGTGTTCCTCAGGACTGTTTTATACCTCCCCCTGTTGTTTCTGTTCAGTATTTATTTCCTGTTACGTTTTGCACTTGTGTGTTAAAGTTTTTTTGTTTTTTTTTTGCACTACACATGTTGAATCGTTATATTTAATACATTTTTAATTCAGCATTATATTTTTTTTATACACTGGTCAGTTGTGCTATAATAATAATAAAAAAAATTATTTACAAAACGGGTGAGATTTTATGTGATGGCCGATATGATGAATGAACTGTACGTTATACAGAGAGCAGAGGATGCTGGGAAAAAAAGCCTCAATTAGATACCATGTGACTTACACACCAGTGACAACTTTTATTGTTATCTGCAGCCTTTGAAATAAATTAAAGATTACTTGTTATGTGAGATGAGTTTTCCTGCTTTAATTGTGGGAGGGGCAGAGACACAAACTACTGCAGGGAATCTCAGAATTGTGGGAGGGGCAGAGACACAAACGACTGCAGGGGAATCTCACCATTGTGGGAGGGGCAGAGACACAAACGACTGCAGGGGAATCTCACCATTGTGGGAGGGGCAGAGACACAAACTACTGCAGGGAAATCTCACCATTGTGGGAGGGACAGAGACACAAACTACTTCAGGGAAATCTCACCATTGTGGGAGGGGCAGAGACACAAACGACTGCAGGGGAATCTCACCATTGTGGGAGGGGCAGAGACACAAACTACTGCAGGGGAATCTCACCATTGTGGGAGGGGCAGAGACACAACTACTGCAGGGAAATCTCAGCATTGTGGGAGGGGCAGAGACACAAACTACTGCAGGAAATCTCACCATTGTGGGAGGGGCAGAGACACAAACTACTGCAGGGGAATCTCAGAATTGTGGGAGGGGCAGAGACACAAACTACTGCAGGGGAATCTCACCATTGTGGGAGGGGCAGAGACACAAACCATTACAGGGAAATCTCCCCATTGTGGGAGGGGCAGAGACACAAACTACTGCAGGGAATCTCAGCATTGTGGGAGGGGCAGAGACACAAACTACTGCAGGAAATCTCACCATTGTGGGAGGGGCAGAGACACAAACTACTGCAGGGGAATCTCAGAATTGTGGGAGGGGCAGAGACACAAACTACTGCAGGGGAATCTCAGAATTGTGGGAGGGGCAAAGACACAAACTACTGCAGGGAATCTCAGCATTGTGGGATACGGCAAGTTAGGTTTCTGGAATGCTCTGCCGTTCTTACCTTTTTGTAGTGATGTCCCTTTTAAATAGTCAAGGAAGAAAATTCCCTGACTGTAATATTATAGTACATCTACAGGCCATTACCCCTCCCCCCCCCCCCCCAGTCAGGGTCCCTTCTCCAGTCTTCTATCTCTCCCTGAACGACTGCTTTTTCGATCTTGCGCACGCCAGTTTGTCGGCAGCATATTTTTGCTGGCGTCCATTACCTATAATTATAGTTCTGGATATATACAGTATGTATATTATTATATAGCATAAATCTTCAGCTCTCGCTATGCTTAGATTCCCGTGTTGTTGGAAAAAGAAGAAAAACAATATCTTCCACGTCTGCCCTGCATGTTGCGAGTGTTTCACCGCACTGAACCGGAGACCCTTCAGCGATATCAGTTATTCCACTGCAGCTGCTGAAATCTTTCAAAATGGGCGCCTGATGGATGGGTCTGCCATTATTATAAGCACATCATTGCGCTTAGATTTCATCCCTGACATCCAACACCAAAGCTGAAGTTTAAATGCCCGGTGAACTAACGCCAAGGTCGTTGGTGGGGATGCCGTGTTCCATTAAACAGGCCGCCTGGAATCTGAAGTCCAGCTTGGGTACAGACTTACAGGAGAGTAATTGAGCCAATTATAGAATTGGGAGGAAGGAGGATTCTGGGAAATAGTTATGGTCATGAGGTAGAGTTTTTTTACTCCCATCAATCTGCACTCCAAATTGGGGGGAAAAGGTATGATTTCTGATATAGTCAAAACCACTATATATATATATATATATATATATATATATATATATTATATATAAATATTCCAAATTAAATTTTTTTCATAAAAAAGACAAACATCTGACATTCTTGACTTTTATTCAGTAGAACATGGGACAAGAGATTCATTACTTGCTGATTTTCATCCCATATGTTCCTTGGCATTAAGTCCACTTCAAGGATGCACATTCAAGTCACAAATTGAAGAGGCTCTCATGCGATCGATCACTGTAGATCAGGGGTCTCAAACTGGTGGCCCTTCAGCTGTTGCAAAACTACAAGTCCCATCATGCCTCGGCCTGTGGGAGTCATGCTTGTAACCTGTCAGCCTTGGAATGCCTCATGGGACTTGTTTCGCAACAGTTGGAGGGCCACCAGTTTGAGACCCCTGCTGTAGATTGTTCAGCATGTCACCATCAATGGTCATTAGTAAATTGCACCTGAGATCAAGGACTACACATGTCCAGAAGAAGATCCTCAGGAAACAGTAGGCTCCAACTACATACACTGAAGATGATCTCTAAGGAAGGTGGTGGTAGGCTCGGTGGCCTATTTGTATGGGACCTACCTATTACTGAGGATCTTGCTTGGACATACGTGGTCATCAATACCAGGTGCTTTCTGATCGCTTTACATTTTTCTAATGACCATTGATGGTGTCTTGTTGAACAATCTATAATCCTTCATCACATGATACCTTTCACACAGCGTCTACCCTTTCCTCAGGACCTTCTCTTGGTCTTGTGTGGTCCTCGATAATGGGTACCTTCTGATCTCTCAGCATTCTACTTAGATGTAGATTTGTACCATAGATGTAGATTTGTTGAACTTTGTACTATGATCCAAAACATGAGATCCTCTGCAAAGTTTAAATTGTATGTGCCTCCCTAAAATGTGGACTTTTACAATTCAAAGGTGGGTGGTATTAGGCCTGGTAGCCCCTTTTCCGTAGGACCTGTCCCAGACGTGTGCTCCTAGCTATCTGATGTCTTCTGATCACTCAAAATTTCTCTCATGACTTTTGATATAAATTTGTTGAGTGATTATAATCCATCCTCTTCGATCCTACCCTTCACATGAGGCCTACCTTTTCCTGAGGCTCTCCTCCTGAAGAGGTGTGGTCTTGATCCTGGGTGCCTTCTGATCTCTCGGCATACTGTGGTATGGTTAATAAAATCTACAATGACCCGCCACATGAGATCCTACCCTTCACATGGGGCCTACCTTTTTCTGATGATCTGCTAAACATGTGTGGTTCTCGATCTCTGGTGCCTTCTGATCACTAGACATTTTACTAATGGCTACTTGTATACTGTAGAATTGTTGAACAAACTACAATGATCCATCACATGAGCTCCTACCTTTCACGTGGTGTCTAACCTTCCCTGAGCATCTTTTTTTGGTCTTGTGTGGTGCTCGGTGCTGGGTGCCCTCTAATTTCTCAAAATTCTACTAATGACCATAGATTTAGATTTGTTAAACCATGTACTGTGATCCAAAACATGACAAATTCAAACATTGAAGAGGATCTCAAAGGTGGATACCTGGGTGGTATCAGGCCTAGTGGCCCCCTATAACCTTTCCTGTGGAACTTCTCCTGGACATGTGTGTTCTTAGATTTATGGTGCCTTCTGATCTCTCAACACGTCTCTGATGAACGTTGATATAAATTTGTTGAATGATTATAATCCATCTACTGAGATCTTACCCTTCACATGGGGCCTATGATCCATGACCAGAGATCTTACCCTTCACATGGGGTGTACCCTTTTCTGAGGATCTTCTCCTCAACAGTTGTGGTCCTCCATACCAGGTATCTTCTGATCTCTCAACATTTTGCAAATAAACATTGATGTAGATTGGTTGAACAATCTACAAAGACCCATCACATGACATCCTTACCCTTCAGATGGGGCCTACCTTTTTTCTGGGGATCTTCTCCTAGACGTGGTCCTCGATCTCTGATGCCTTCTGATCTTTCAACAGTTTATTAATGAGCGCTGATATACTGTAATTTGTTGATCAATCTACAATGATCCATCATAAGATCATATTTAATGTGTAAATGGCTAAAGAGGACTTTTGTAATTTAAACATTTAAGAGGACTTCAAAGGTGGATGGCAGCAGTTCCCTTGTTATGGTGCACATGAGTTCCTACCTTTCACATGGGGTCTACCCATTCCTAAAGATCTTCTCCTGGACAGGCATGGTCATCCATACTAGGTGCCTTCTGATCTCTCAACATTTTACTAATGACTACTAATGTAGATTTTTGTTGAACAATCTATAATGACCCATCACGTGAGATCCTACCCTTCACATGGGGCCTACCCTTTTCTGAGGATCTTCTCCTAGACATGTGCAATCCTCTATCTCTGCTGCCTTCCAATCTCTCTGCTTTTTCCTAATAACCCTTCATATACAGTATCTCACAAAAGTGAGTACACCGCTCACATTTTTGTAAATATTTTATTATATCTTTGCATGTGACAATACTGAAGAAATGACACTTGGCTACAATGTAAAGTAGTGAGTGTACAGCTTGTATAACAGTGTAAATTTGCTGTCCCCTCAAAATAACTCGACACACAGCCATTAATGTCTGAACCGCTGGCAACAAAAGTGAGTACGTCCCTACGTGAAAATGTCCAAATTGGAACCAATTTGCCATTTTACTTACCCAGTGTCATGTGACTCGTTCGTGTTACACGGTCTCAGGTGTGAATGGGGAGCAGGTGTGTTCAATTTGGTGTTATCGGTCTCACTCATACTGGTCACTGAAAATTCAACATGGCACCTCGTGGCAAAGAAATCTCGGAGGATCTAAAAAAAAAAGAATTGTTGCTCTACATAAAGATGGCCTCCCTAGGGCCTAGGCTATAAGAAGATTGCCAAGACCCTGAAACTGAGCTGCAGCACGGTGGCCAAGACCAAACAGCGGTATAACAGGACAGGTTCCACTCAGAACAGGCCTCACCATGGTCGACCAAAGAAGTTGAGTGCACGTGCTCGGCATCGTATACAGAGGTCGTCTTTGGGAAATAGATGTATGATTGCTGCAGAGGTTGAAGGGGTGGGGGGTCAGCTGTCAGTGCTCAGACCATTGCTGCACACTGCATCACATTGGTCTGCATGGCTGTCATCCCAGAAGGAAGCCTCTTCTAAAGATGATGCACAAGAAAGCCCACAAACAGTTTGCTGAAGACAAGCAGACTAAGGACATGGATTACTGGAACCTTGTCCTGTGGTCTGATGAGACCAAGATAAACTTATTTGGTTCAGATGATGTCAAGTGTGCGTGGGGGCAACCAGGTAAGGAGTACAAAGACAAGGGTGTCATGATCTCGGGCTGCATGAGTGCTGCCAGCACTGGGGAGCTACAGATCATTGAGGGAATCATGAATGGCAACAGGTAATGTGACATACCGAAGCAGAGCATGATTCCCTCCCTTCTGAGACTGGGCCGCAGGGCAGTATTCCAACATGAGAACGACCCCAAACACACCTCCAAGATGACCACTGCCTTGCTAAAGAAGCTGAGGGTAAAAGTGATGGACTGGTCAAGCATGACCTAAACCCCATTGAGCATCTGTGGGGCATTCTCAAACGGAAGGTGGAGGAGCGAAAGGTCTCTTAACATCTACCAGTTCCGTGATGTCATCATGGAGGAGGGGAAGAGGACTCCAGTGCCAACCTGTGAAGCTCTGGTGAACTCCATGCCCAAGAGGGTTAAGGCAGTGCTGGAAAAGAATGGTAGCCACACAAATTATTGACACATTGGGCCCAATTTGAACATATTTACTTAGGGGTGTACTCACTTTTGTTGCCTGCGGTTTAGACATTAATGGCTGTGTGTTGAGATATTTTGAGGAGACAGCAAATGTACACTGTTATACAAGCCGTACACTCACTTCTTTAAATTGTAGACAAGTGTCATTTCTTCAGTGTTGTCACATGAAAAGATTTATTAAAATATTTTTTGAAATATGAGGGGTGTACTCACTTTTGAGAGATACTGTAGATCTGTTAAATAATCTATTAGCCATCACATGAGATCCTCTTAAGTTTTTGAATTGCATGCACATCCTTAAAAAGAGGACTTTTGCAATTCAAACATTTAAGAGGATCTCAAAGGTGGGTGGCAGCAGTCCCTTTGTATAGTGCCAACCCTTTCCAGAGGATCTTCTCTTGGACAAGTGCTGTCCTAGTTACTGGGTGCCCTCCGATCTTCAACATTTCACTAATGAGCAATACAGATTTGTTGCACCATCTACTATGATCCATCACATTAGATCATAACCTTTACATGGGGCCCACCCTTTCCTGAGGATCTTCTCCTGGACAGGTGTGGTTCTCCATACTATTCACCTTCTGATAACTCAACATTTTACTAATGGCCATTGATGTAGATTTTTTTGGAACAATCTACAGTGATCCACTGCATGAGATCCTACTCCTTAAATGGGTATTATCCTTTTCTGAGGATCCTCGCTTAGCCCTTGTACACACGGTCAGAGATTCTGACGGAATGTGTCCTATCGGACCGTTTTGTCGGATATTCCGACTGTGTGTGGTCTCCATCGGACTGTTTCCGTCGGAATATCCGACGGACCAAGTTTTCCAACTTGCCGGTAAAATTTTCCGACAAAATGCTCCAATCGCACATACTCCGATCTTGTGTAGCCTACTACACAAAGTGCCACGCATGCTCAGATCAAATTCCTAGACCAAAGCTATTGGCTACTAGCCTGAACGTAGTCCCGTCGTAACTAAATAACATCACGTTATGTACAATCGCATTTTCCGACAACTTAGTCCGACCGTGTGTTTGCAACATCACTTCCGGACCTCTTCCGGAATTAATCTGTCAGAATTACTCCGACGGATTTGGTTGTCGGAATCTCCGACCGTGTGTACAAGGGCTAAGACATGTGTGGTCCTTGATATCTGGTGCCTTCTAATTTCGCCATTTTAATAATGACCCTGGATATAGATTTATTGAATGCTTACAATCCATCACCTGACATCCTACCCTTTCCTGAGGATCTTCTCCTGAACATGTTCAGTCCTAGTTACCATGTGCCCTCTGATCCTTCAACATTTTACTAATGACCCTTGCTTTAGGTTTGTTGAACAAGCTACTATGATCCGTCACATTAGATGCTACCTATCTCATGGGGCCTTCCCTTTCCTGAGGATCTTCTGGACAGGTCTGGTTCTCAATTTCAGGTACCTTCCAATCTCTGAGAATTGTACCAATGCCCCTTTCTATAGATTTGTTGAACAATCAACTATGAACCATCATGAGAGCCTCTTCAATGTTTAAATTGCATGCACATCCTTGAAAAAGTGGACTTCAGTCCAAGAAACACGTTGGATGTAAATCAGCATACAGCTAGGCGTTTACAAAGAATCTCGTTTCATGGTCCAATGAGGAGAAGTCATGAACGTCTGATGGATTTCTTTGTCCTTTTTATGCGACTGAAAAAAAATGTGGAATGTTTTTATAGATTGGGTGGTTTTGACTATTCCATTTCAGAAATACCCCACTCTTTTCCCCCTATGTGGGTTGTGTGCGTGAAGGAAAAATTGGGGGGGGGGGGGGGGGGGATGTTAAAAATAGGACATTAAGTTGTGGTTTTACTGGCCCCTGATCACCGGCCTTAACCTAACATAGCAGCCATGGGGGTGGTACACATGCTACAGCAGCAGTGCTGTGCTTGAGACCTTGCCTTCACATTTCTAATGCATGCAGTTGAGGTAGGAGGAGAAGGAGGAGAAGATTGGTGGTAGCGAAGATTCCTTATTGTGGCATTGTCGCCCTTTGTGCAACCAGCGTGCTGTGCTACCATAAAAGAATTGGATTGCAAAGTGTTTTTCCAACTGATAAAAGGCATGCATTGCTACTAAACCCGCCCCCTGAAAACAAGGAGAGGGACTTGGCAGCCATCCATGATCCTGTCATCCAGTAACACAACAGACTTATATTACGTTGTGCAGAACCAGAGCTAATCCAATTTAAAGAAGAAAAAAAAGGAGAGTATTCTCTTTCTCCTCTCCCCCCACCCCACAAAATGGCTGGCCATAATACACTATATTACCAAAAGTATTGGGACACCTGCCTTTGGTCGCACATTAACTTTGATGACGTCTTAGTCTGTAGGGTCCAATACTGAGTTGGCCCACCCGTTGCAGCTATAACAGCTTCAACTCTCCTGGAAAGGCCGTCCATAAGGTTTAGGAGATGTGTCTATGGGAATGTTTGACACAGAAGCACATTTGTGAGGTCAGGCACTGATGTTGGGCAAGAAGGCCTGGCTCACAGTTTCTGCTCTAATTCATACCAAAGTTGTTCTATTGGATTGAGGTCAGGACACTGGTCCAAATCATTTGGTGGAGGGGGATTATGGTGGGGGGTTGTTTTTCAGGGGTTGGGCTTGGCCCCTTAGTTCCAGTGAGGGGAACTCAAGGCGTCAGCATACCAAGACATTTTGGAAAATTTCATGCGGCCAACTTTGTGGCAACCTTTTTTTTTTTTTTTTGAGGGGATGGCCCCTTCCTGTTCCAAAATGACTGCCCTCCAGTGCACAAAGCAAGGTCCATAAAGGCATGGATGAGCGAGTTTGTGGTGAAGGAACTTGACTGGCCTGCACAGAGTGCTGACCTCAACCCGACAGAACACCTTTGGGATGAAAGTCCATCAAGTCCAACCTACGTCTGTGATTATATGTCAGTATTACATTGTATATCCCTGTACATTGCAGTCTTTCAGGGATCAGTGGGCTGGCCTCACAAATGTGCTTCTGGAAGAATGGTCAAACATTCCCATAAACCAGGGATATGCAATTAGCGGACCCCCAGCTGTTGCAAAAGTACAAGTCCCATCATGCCTCTGCCTCTGGGTGTCATGCTTGTGGCTGTCAGAGTCTTGCTATGCCTCATGGGACTTGTAGTTCTGCAACATCTGGAGGTCCGCTAATTGAATATCCCTGCCATAGACCATGGGTCTTCAAACTATGGCCCTCCAGTTGTTCAGGAACTAAAATTCCCATCATGCCCTCATGTCTGTGAATGTCAGAGTTTTACAATGCCTCATGGGATGTGTAGTTTTGCAACAGCTGGAGGGCCATAGTTTGAGGATCCCTGCCATAGACACACTCCTAAACCTTTTGGACAGCCTTCCTAGAAGAGTTGAAGCTGTTATAGGTGCAAAGGGTGGGCCAACTCAATACTGAACCCTACGGATAGAGGAGATTCAGTTCGCATTGTGCGCTATACAAGTATTTAATTCATTCATTCACGGACGAAGATTGGGATGCCATTAAAGTTCATGTGCGTGTAAAGGCGGAACACCCCAATACTTTTGGATATTTTCTCCCAACGATCTAGACAGCAGTATGGACTTGACAGAGAAACCAATCACTGCTCTAATCAAACACAGAAATAAATGTGGCATGGAGTTAGCAAAAAATTTTCAGAGACGTCCAAGGGTTTGGAAAAAAGGGGGAGTAGAAATAATTAGCTGTCTGACCCCATCAGGAGGTAATTTTTCTCAATTGTCCAGGTGGCACCAGTACAAGAGATGGGGGAAGGGGGTCTCCCCAAGAGGCCCACCCCCAGTTTTATAAAAATTGATACTTTTGTAACATTTGTATTAGTCCTTTCTTTCCAACTGGTAGAGGTGGACCATGTGAAGATCAGTTCCTGTCCCAAGGAAGACATCCCCCCCCCCCACTACCGAAAAAACAAACAAAAAAAACACTATGCTCCAAAAGGCGTTTCAAAACACTTTATTTAATAGACTTAGCTTATACAAGGCAAAATTTCCTGGCTTCTGGCGGCTCCCATCTTTCGAGCACCCCCTACCCTCCCTTGGTGTTGGAATTAGTTCACTAGCCAAATCCAGGACACCATTATGGCAAAAGTGAGCATTCGCATTGGCTCAGATTCCAGTTTCTTACTCAGCCCCTACCCCTCCGCAGCACCATCAAATCTTGGAATGTTCCACTTACCCACTAAATATGGGGGGAGACAAGCTTGTAAGTTAACGCTTTAAGTACCATTTCCTTTTTTTTGGTATTATCCAGGTATGAAGCAGCACATTGAGGGGGATATATAAAACGGTCTCTTGCATATATTGACACCTGTGAAATCATTAAGTCCAGACATAGGTCCTCCCTGAGCCTCAGGATTACCATGAGGATCCATCAGGGAGGCTTTACCGCAATTTGGTGCTAAACCGCGCCTGTTGAGCGTCACCTGGATAATACGCAACTCCATCATTTAAGAATCCTACATCCACCCCCATAATACTTTAGTCTTACTCTATATATTATATCATCTGCATAAACATCTATACATACATACATATATAATTTTTTTTCTTCTCTTGGTTTCAAAAAAGTAAATTGATCTAAAAAGACTTCAAGGCCAACACACACGTATGCAAAGTACCCGCCCCCTTGCACAAAGAGGACCCCTAGTCGATTGAGTGTCTCGTACCTATTGGAACGTCCCTAGTGAAGCAGTCTCAAGCCCTCACCCTTTGGCAGAAACATCCCTGGTGAAGCGGGATCAAGCCCTCACATATTGGCAGGAACGTCCCTGGTGAAGCAGGCTCACGTGTTGTCAGGAACGTCCCTGGTGAAGCAGGCTCACGTGTTGTCAGGAACGTCCCTGGTGAAGTGGGCTCTCGTATGGGCAAAAATGTCCCTGGTGAAGCAGGCTCAAGACCTCATGTATTGGGAGGAATGTCCCTGGTAAATTGGGCTTGCGTATTGGCAGAAACATCCCTGGTGAAGCAGGCTCAAGCCCTCACGTATTGGCAGGAACGTCCCTGGTGAAGTACGCTCAAACCCTTATCTATTGGCAGGAACGTCCCTGGTGAAATGGGCTCAAGCCCTCATGTATTGGCAGGAACATCCCTGGTGAAGCAGGCTCAAACCCTCACATAGTGGCAGGAAGGTCCCTGGTGAAGCGGGCTCAAGCCCTCACCCTTCGGCAGGAATGTCCCTGGTGAAATGGGCTCAAGCCCTCACGTATGAGCAGGAACATCCCTGGTGAAGTGGCTAAAGCCCTCGTGTATTGGCAGGAACACCCCTGGTGAAGAAAGCTCAAAGCCTCACATAGTGGCAGGAAGGTCCCTGGTGAAGCGGGCTCAAGCCCTTGCGTATTGGTTAAAGATACAATATGGCTGCACTGAAGCCGTGTCACTGGTAGGTGCACGACCATTGGATCGTAAACATCCCCACAAAAATGAACTGTAGTACCAGAAAAGTATTAAAAATGCAAAAATCGTCCCCCACCCTACTTCTAGAGGAATAGAGAGGGGGAGTCAAGCAGCCATGTGGTATGGTTGTGTGTCTGAATGACGGTTAGTCACCGTTTGGCACGCCGTCTGCAGCTACATGTGGCTCTGGGAATTGGACAGCAAATGGTTTTGAAGCCATGGCGGCCCCCTTACTCGCTCCTTTTACATCGTACCTTCTATGTTTAACCACAGTGGGATTTCCATCCTTTTAGTACCAATATCCATTTCTATGGTAAACTTAGCAAAAAAATTCTCATACCCACCCAGGGTCGGTATTGGTGGACATTTTGAGAGATGTCAGCAAGGCGGTCAAATATATTCGCTAAGGCATACGTAGCCTCACACATTCAGGTAGAAATTTCTAACATTTCTCAAAATGGCCAACGCACCGGTAAAATCAGCACTCACCCCCATGAAGCAGCTTGCTGCCAGCACCAAAAATATAGGCTACTTTTTGGCCAAGAAACCCATACTATACACAGTCAATGTTCCTCTCGTAAACTTGACCTATTGGGTTGAAGGTTTCCTCCCCGTGCGTTGGCCCTCCGTTCCCGTTGCAATGGCGAGTA
Organism: Lithobates pipiens; assembly: GCF_037356315.1. Lineage (NCBI taxonomy): Eukaryota > Metazoa > Chordata > Amphibia > Anura > Ranidae > Lithobates > Lithobates pipiens. The sequence continues at coordinate 640,314,139 of NW_027507903.1, forward strand.
GGGTGTCATGGCGGCCAAGACCAACATTATCAACTGCAATTCCAGAAAAAAAAAATCCCATCTCGCAAAAGAAAACAAAAAGGCACTTTTTTCTCCCCCCGACATCGAAAAGACCAATCCTGAAGCTTCCGGCAGATGCAAGATTTACAGAAAGTGCAAATAGAGAAACGGTAATAGTTTTGTGCAGAATACGCCAGTTCAGCCATCTTAGTTTTCATGAGAAGAGCTTGGTCGAGTCCCTGGATACAGTTTTTAGCATTCTAGGGGGAAAATAAAGAAATGTGAGAGTTATAAAAAAAAAAAAAAGACAACAAATATTAAACAGAAACCCAAATATAATTATAGATCAACCATTGCCAGGCCTGCACTGGGGCAAGCAGGTAAGACCCACAACAGTGGTATTTCACCCAACCCACACCCCCCAATTATACCAGGACATTTTTTTTTCCTGCCACGACCACCACTTCTGGGGCCTTTCTCCTCCCAGTGACCCTCCACCGGAGGTTATTTTTCCACCCAATGACACCAGGGCATTTTTTTCTTTCCCCCTGGCACTTGCTGTACCACCACTACTCCCTGGCGCCTCTCTACTTCCATTGACCCCCCCCCCCCCAACAGTGCAAATTTCCCCACTAATGACACCAGGACATTTTTCCTGCCATCAAACACAACCTCTAGGGCATTATTTCCCAGTGACCCACCACCAATGTATTTCGCAGGACATTTTTTTTCCTGCCACTGTCGCAATTTTTCCCCTAAAGACACCAGGTCAATTTTTTCTGCCTTTGAAAAACACCACGTCTGGGGCATTGTCACCTCTCCGTGCCCGACCACGGAGGTATTTTTTCCCTCTCAGTGACACCAGGGCATTTATTTTATTTTTCCTGCCAATGACCACCAATTCTGGGGCCTTTCTCCTGCCAATAACCCACCACCGAGGTATTTAAACACCAAATCCCCCATCAATTTCTCCGATGACACCAGGCTGTTTCTTTTGCCATGGAACACCACCTTTGGGGCATTATCACCTCCTAGCGACCCACCGCTGAGGTATTTCTTCTCCCAATTACACCAGGGCATTTATTTTTTCCTGCCACAGACCACCACTTCTGGGGGCCTTTCTCCTTCCAGTGACCCACCAAATGGTGCAATTTACCTCCCTAATGACACCAGAACATTTTTCCTGCCAATCAATCATCACTTCTGAGGGTATTATCTCCCAGTGACCTGCCAGCAGGGTATTTTTTCCTCCCAATGACCCATGGCATTTATTTTCTCCTGCCACTGACCACCACTTCTGAAGCCTTTCTCCTCCCAGTGACCCACCACTGGCAAATTTTTTCCTCCCAGTGACCACCACTTCTGGGTCCTTTCTCCTCCCAGTCCTCCCACCATCAGTGCAATTTCCCCCTCTGACACCAGGACATTTTTCCTGCCATCAAACACCACATTTAGGGGCATTATCAGCTGTCGGTGACCCACCACCGAGGTCTTTTTTCCTCCTAATTACAACAGGACATTTTTATATTTTTCCCACTTTTTTTTTATTTCTTCAACGAGAGCGTATATGTTCATGAGAGTAAACGATTCACTAACAGTTTCTTTTTAGCATATGTTAAAAATGCGTACATCCAAAAAGGTAATTAAACAAAGGTAACAAGATATCAAGCTTCAAATATCAGGTCTCGCTTATCCCGATTGGGTTCAAACTGTAAGCAGAGACCGGCTTTTAAGCTGTTACATTCAATATGGAAGAGATCATTTACTTCCAAACTTTAATTTGAAGGTCAGTTTTTTTTTACAAGTTACAGTTCTTTAGATAATTAGAAGCTCTAAGGTGGACCTTCCAAGCTTGCCATTTTTTTTTTTTTTTTATAACTAGTCGTAGAATAATATTTGTGTGCCAACATCAGCTCATATTGTGCTTGAATATTCAATCTAATAATGACATTGGATATGTTCGGAGCATCAGAGGTTTACCACATACTAGACCAACGATTCTCAACCAGGGTTCCGTGGAACCTTAAGGTTCCTCCGGAGGTTGCTAGGGGTTCCTTCAGCATTGGGAAATATCTGAGAGGCAGACAAGTCCCACTGACACCATTGATCTTTTTAACTATCTGTAAGGAGGTCATTCTTCCCAAGGACCACAAGTGTAAGGACCATTCTTCCCATTGGCCATCACACTAATGTATCATGGAGTTGTAGATTTCAAATTTTTTGAACTATTTCAAGGGGTTGAAAAGGTTGAGAAAGGTTGGACTAGACATTGTAATCCTTGCTGCTATGAATATATGGCCTACTATTGTTCTAAACATTAGAGCAGCCTTTCTCAACCTTTTCAACACAGAGGAACCCTGGAAATAATTCTCCAGTCTTGGGGAACCCCTGCTAAAAATAAAATAAAAAATCTACAACTCATCATACATTAGTGTGATGGTCAATGAGAAGAATGTTTCTTACACTTGTGGTTATTGCGAAGCATTACCCCCTTACAGATAACTAAAAAATTCAATGGTGTCCTTGAGAACTTACCCGAGAGGCAGAAATTGACCATTTCTCAGGGAAACCCCTAGCAACCTCTAGACCAGTGATGGCAAACCTTGGCACCCCAGATGTTTTGGAACTACATTTCCCAATGATGCTCATGCACTCTGCAGTGTAGTTGAACGTCATGGGTAATGTAGTTGCAAAACATCTAGGGTTGCCATCATTGCTCTAGAGCAGTGATGGCGAACCTTGGCACCCCAGATGTTTTGGAACTACATTTCCCATGATGCTCATGCACTCTGCAGTGTAGTTGAGCATCATGGGAAATGTAGTTCCAAAACATCTGGGGTGCCAAGGTTCGCCATCACTGCTCTAGAGGAACCCTGGTTGAGAAACCCTGCATTAGAGGGTAGATGTCAAGATTTTTTCCTAATAGGGCCATAGCAGGAGTGAGATCAATTAGGTTACCAGTGAGATCCGCTATGAAAGTGGAGATGGCCTTCCAGAAACTGAAAGTAAATTTCTACAGCTCCATAGGGTATGGTGTAGGTTTCCTATTTGTTCATTGCACCTCCAACACAACGGTGAGGAGGAGGGGTACATTTTTGATAATCTGGATGGAGTCAAATACCATCCATTTAGGATTTTTGGTGAATTATCCCAACGACCTGTACAAGAGGAGGCCTTTCTACATATTAAGATTGCTTTTCTCCATTAGTCTCCTGAGAAATTCTCAGATTAATCTTTTTCCCCATTTAAGCATGTGGGGATTTTTGTACTCTTGGGGGGCGGGTAATAAGAGGGGAGTTCATAGAATAGGGGAATTCCCCTATTCCTCTGTTCTCCATGATTTGTTAGGTATTGCCAAATAACTGTAGGGATCATTATACTATTATTATCGGGGATGAAGTTCTTTAGGCGAGAGCATCTTTCAAAATTTTACCCGATACCAATTTCTTGTATAGCGAAGGTAAGTCTTTATACACGTTACATCCTTGTGTAATCCAGTCTTTTAATGATATGCGGATTTTAAAATAGTCTAGTATTCTTACAGGCAATCGTATTGTATCGTTTTTTTGTCCCAGCTTTTAGTTTTGGACAGGAGGCTTCTGATGAAGGCCTAAGGCCGAAACGAGTCAACATTTTTGGATGAGGTTTTGCTGTAATGCTTAAATAAATATTTTCTATGGAGAAGCTGTCAAGTTGCCGGCCTGTACTATCTATGGATCTTCCATGCCATCAGGGTGGCTTTAATTCTAAGTAGGTTGGGAATATAAAAAAATTTATGGAGTTAATAGCCAAAGACAAAGTTACTTCTTTTTCAATGTTTGTCCATAGTTTATCCTCTAAAAGAGGAAAACCAATACTTCATTTAATCAAGTATTGAGGCATAGTAGTAGTTTCTAATATCTGGTAGTCCCATTCCTCTTGCCAATTTGGTGGAAGTCCGTATAGAAAATGCAACTCTGGGTTTTTATACCATTCCAGATGAATTTTTTAAGTTTCGTATTAATCTGCGTAAAAAATTTCTCAGGAATTACAACCGGAAGGGAACGAAAATAGAAAATAATACAGGATTTTGGGTAGTGTTTGCATTTTAAATGCTGCTATTTCCCCTACCCATGTGAGTTGAAGACATTTTTTTTTCCTGCCACCGACAACCAATTCTGGGGCTTTTTTCCTCCCAGTGACCCACCACCAAGGTACTTTTTCCTCCCAATAATATCAGGGCATTTTTTTCCTGCCACTTACCACCATTTCTGGGGTCTTTCACTTCCCAGTGACCCACCACCGGGGAATGTTTTTCTACCAGTGACACCCAAGACTTTTTTTTCCCTGTCACCGACCACCATTTCCGGGACCCTTTCTCCTCCCAGTGACCCACCATTGAGGTATTTTTTTTCCTCCCAATGACACCAGTTAATTTTATTTCCTGCTACTTACCACCACTTCTGAGGCCTTTCTCCTCCCAGTGGCCCACCACCGGTGCAATTCCCCTCTAATTACACCAGGACATTTTTCCTGCCATCAACCACCACTTCTAGGGGCAATATCAGCTGCCAGAGACCCACCACTGAGGTATTTTTTCCTCCCAACACCACCAGGGAATTTTTTTTCCCTGACACTTACCACCACTTCTGAGGCCTTACTCCTTCCACTGACCCACCACCAAGGTATCTTTTCCTCCCAATGACACCAGGGCATTTTTTCCTGACACTTACCACCACTTCTGGGGTCTTTCACTTCCCAGAGACCCACCACTGGGGAATGTTTTACTCCCAGTGACCTGTCACCGACCACCATTTCCGGGACCCTTTCTCCTCCCAGTGACCCGCCACTGAGGTATTTTTTTTCCTCCCAACAACACCAGGGATTTTTTTTCCCCTGATACTTACCACCACTTCTGAGGCCTTTCTCCTCCCAGTGACCCACCACCGGTGCAATTCCCCTCCAATTACACCAGGACATCAACCACCACTTCTAGGGGCACTATCAGCTGCCAGTGACCCACCACTGAAGTATTTTTCTTCTCCCAACGACACCAGGGAATTTTTTTCCTGACACTTACCACCACTTCTGAGGCCTTACTCCTTCCACTGACCCACCACCATCCCTGGGGACATTCTGCCCCCAATTAGCCTACCACTGTGGCATTTTTCCTTTCAATAACCCACCTCTGGGGCATATTTTCTTCCGAATGACACTACCCAGGCAGTATCCTTTTCACTTCTGGGGCCTTTCTCCTCCCGATTATCCTACCACTGTGGCATTTTTGTCTTTTCCAATGACAAACACTAAGGCAACTTTTTTCCTCCCAATGACACCAAGAATTATTTTCATGCCACTGGGGCATTTTCTCCTGGGGCCTTTCTCCTCGCAGTGGCCTGCCACTGGGGCATTTTCTCCTGGGGCCTCACTCCTCCCAATGACTTACCACAAGGGAATTTTTTTACCTCTCAATGACACCGGGGGTTTTTTTTTTTTTCCCTGCCACTGACCATCACTTTATAGGGTCTTTCTTCACCCACTGGATCCACCACAGGGGCATTTTTGTCATTCCAATTACACCAACACCAAGGCATTTTTTTTCTGCCACTGCCCACCGCTTCTTGCGCCTTTCTTCACCCAAAGACCTACCACCAGGGCATTTTCCCTCCCCAATAACACTGGGGCGCATTGGCTTAAGGCTCGCGTTCAAAATGAATGGGCTGCCAACTCACCCCAGCATGCTTGAAATCACAAACAAGCTTATTTTATTTTATTTTTATTCCCAAAGTAATCCTCTGCGGCACCCTGCAACACATGTGCAATCCCTTGTTGCATCAGGAGGCTATTGAAAATGAATAGTACCACAATGCAGCATGTTACTGGTATGAATCAGACCCATCTCTTGCCATTTTTTTTTTTTTTTTTAGCTTAGTTCCTAAACACAGGATGACCTTTTTTTATTTTATTTTTTTACCATCTGTGAGGGTCATTCGCTCATGTAAGTGAGCGCAATATTACCCAGAATTTTAAAGCTAAACTCCAAAACACCAACATTTTAAATCTATTCCTCAATCGTAACAAATTATATAAATCTACTTTGTGTGAGGGCAGGGGGAAATGGGAGTTGTAAGTAGTCCCTCCAGCCATCATGAGGGGTTCCCACCATCCCTGTGCCGAGTTCCCAGGTCTATACACCTGCTGTGCCCATCACGATGGGTTCCCACCATTCCTGTGCTGAGTTCCCGAGTCTGTACACCTGCTGTGCCCATTACAAGGGGATCCCAACATCCCTGTGCTGAGTTCCCAGGTCTGTACACCTGCTGTGCCCATTATGAGGGGTTCCCACCATCCCTGTGCCGAGTTCCCAGGTCTGTACACCTGCTGTGCCCATTATGAGGGGTTCCCACCATCCCTGTGCCGAGTTCCCAGGTCTATACACCTGCTGTGCCCATCACGATGGGTTCCCACCATTCCTGTGCTGAGTTCCCGAGTCTGTACACCTGCTGTGCCCATTACAAGGGGATCCCAACATCCCTGTGCTGAGTTCCCAGGTCTGTACACCTGCTGTGCCCATTATGAGGGGTTCCCACCATCCCTGTGCCGAGTTCCCAGGTCTGTACACCTGCTGTGCCCATTATGAGGGGTTCCCACCATCCCTGTGCCGAGTTCCGAGGTCTGTACACCTGCTGTGCCCATTATGAGGGGTTCCCACCATCCCTGTGCTGAGTTCCTGGGTCTGTACAACTGCTGTGCTCATTATGAGGGGTTCCCACCATCCCTGTGCCGAGTTCCGAGGTCTGTACACCTGCTGTGCCCATTATGAGAGGTTCCCACCATCCCTGTGCTGAGTTCCCGGGTCTGTACACCTGTTGGGCTCATTATGAGAATTGCCATATATTTTTTGTGTGTGTGAAAGAGACCCAACAGCTTAGCTTCGAGGCAGGGTTCCCTTTTCTCATGGAGGGAAGGTGGGGGGGAGGGGAACGAGTATAAAACAAGTTTAGGGCGTCGCCAACATATGACAATAATACATCAATGTCGATTAGATACGCCCGCCATCAGTACAAAGAACGCAAAGAAAAAAAAATGTAAACTGTTCTCAGCCTTGCAGTATATCTAGGAAGCGGGGTGCGGCCAGAGAAAACCGCATTTTTTTATTTTATAGGTTAGAAAAAAAATTGGCCGGATTTTTAGAAGAAATGCCCACGGGAGACCTAACAGAGCGCCCTATGAACTCACAGCTGTGCCCGCTTTTCTCACCCTCATCGTCCCATCTGCCGCCTCCATAAATAACCAAATCATGAAAAGGAGCTGAGCGACCCCGGAGTGGCGTTTTTACGAGTGGGGGGGATGGGCGGAAACATGACGGGTAGCTACTGGGAGATGAATAAATATTTTTTTTTTTTTTTTTTTTTTTTCATGAAAACTAAAAGAAGAAGAAGGGCACTGAGAGGACAATGGCAGCCATCGCCCCACTGTCTGAGGACTGCTGCCAACCTCCAAATTGAGCCCTGGATGATTAAGAATTCAAGTTCAGGAAAAAAAAAAAATAATAATAAAAAGTGTACTACATTATAGCTAAACAGATTTAAAAAAAAAAAAAAAAAAAGTTATGGACAGCATTATAGATTTTTTTTAAAAAGTGGGCTGCGTTATAGCAAAAAAAAAAAAAAAATAAAAAATGAAATAAAAAATTTAACAGATTAATAGATTTAAAAAAAAAAAAAAAAAGGTCTGCATTATACCTTCATAGATTTATAAAAAAAAAAAAAAAAAAAAGCCACAGCAACCATGAGGTTCAGCAGCATTTCGCCCCCTTCTTTTTTGCATAGGGCAACCCACTGAAATGAATGCCCTACAAGTGAGTACAGCAAAAAAAAATAAAAAAAAAAAAATATAAAAAAAAAAAAAAAAAAAAAAAAAGTGGACTACATTATAGCTTCAAGGATGTAAAAAATAAAATAAAAATGTGTGAGCTATGTTATTTTTTTTTTATATATCTTAGAGGCTATAAACGCAGCTTAGATTAAAAAAAGGAAGCTGCATTTATAGCTTTTAAGATATATAAAAAAAAATAACAATTCTTTTTTTTTTTTTTACATCCATGAAGCTATAATGTAGTCCACTTTATTATTATTATTTTTTTTTATATATATCTCAGAAGCTATTATATATATATATATATATATATATATATATATATATATATATATATATATATATATATATATATACATACATACATACATACACACATGTATATATATATATATATATATATATATATATATATACACACACACACACACACACATATATGTATATTATATCAGAAGCTATAATAAAAAAGTGGACTACATTATGGATGTAAAAAATAAAATAAAAAAAGCGAGCTGCATTAATTTTTTAATATATCTTAGAAGCTATAAAACGCAGCTTAGATTAAAAAAATAAAAATAAAAAAGTAACGCAGCTCACTTTTTACATTTTTTTTTTTTTTTTTTTTACATCCATGAAGCTATAATGTAGTCCACTTTTTTATTAATTTTTTTTAATATATATCTCAGAAGCTATAATAAAAAAGTGGACTACATTATAGCTTCATAGATGAAAAAAAAATAAAAAGTGAGCTTCGTTATAGCTTCTAAGTTTTATTTTTATATATAACTTAGAAGCTATAATGAAGCTCACTTTTAATTTTTATTTTTTTATATAAAAGTGAGCTTCGTTATAGCTTCTAAGGGGGGGGGGGGGGGATATTGTATTATAGGAAATATATGATTTTTTTTTTTAATATATAGAAAACCTCTGCACATCCCCTTTAAGTGATAAAATGAAAAAAGGATTTTAAACGCATTAGTCTGCACTGGAAAACTCCTAGAATGACAGCAGCCCCTGCGTGACACGGACAATGCCCGATGTTGTGTGCTCAAATATTTGCTCGACTATTATTCTGGGACACAGTCTGTCCTCATCGCTGTCCCTGCTGCACCTTGGCACGCTGCGATTGGGTAACCCTTCCTGCTCATCTCGCACCGACATCTCGCAAACGTTTAATATCCCTTCCGAATCCCATCGAGCTTCTGTAGAGAATAATACCCCCCCCCCCCCCCCGGGAGCTCTCATGACTGTGCCCCATTTTTTTTTTTTATACCCAATTGTGAAATCAGTAAAACATATGTAGAGATATATAATTTTTTGTGTGGGATATAGATATATATAAATAAATATTGTGTGTGAATGCAAAAAAAAAGAAGGTGTGTGTGTATATATACAAAGTATTGACTCAGGGGGGCGCCATACAAATGTACCCCCCACACTTTTCACATATTTGTAACAAATTTTGAAAGCCATTTTATTATTTTCCTTCCACTTCACAATTATGTGCCACTTTGTGTTAGTCTATCACATAAAATACATGTTTTTGGAGGCAACATGACAAAACCTTTTCGAGACACTGTGTGTAATGTAATATATAAATATAATATATATATATATATATATATATATATATATATATATATATATATATATATATTTTTTTTTTTTTCCCAATAATAAAATATAAAATTATATTAATTTACTATTATTGGAAAAAAAGGATATAGAATATATATATATATATATATTTTTTTTATTAATAGTAAAACACACACACACATATATTATTAAATACATATACACACACATACACTTTTTTTTTTATATATGATTGGGGAAAAAAATATATATTTATATTATAAACAAAAAAAATGATATATATATATATATTTTATTAGTAAATATCTATTTTTTTTATACTTTATTAAATACACAAATTTATATATATATATATATATATATATATATATATATATATATATATACACACACACATAGATATATATATATATATATATATATATACACATAGATATAGATATATATATATATAGATATAGAGATATATATATATATATATATATATATATATATATACACATAGATATATATATATATATATATATATATATATATATATATATATATACACACACACATAGAGATATATATATATATATATATATATATATATATATATATATATATATATATATATATATATATATATATATTTTTTTTTTTTTTTTTATTATTTCAGGGTGGTGCTCTGGTGCTTTAAGGAAGCTGCCAACTTCTTATAACTCAGAACGCTCAGAAGTTCCCACAAGTAAATAATTCATCCCAGTGGAGATGTTTCCCAGGCCGTAATTTGTGCCTCAGCCCCGCCCACAATGACATAATGTAGGCACCCCCCCTCTCACAGCTGGGCTTCCCATTTGTTAATCAGCAATATGGTTTTTGTCCATTGGTGGAGGTGGTTGCGCAGAACTGGGAGATCCTCACGGAAGATCTCTTTGCTGCATCTGCGAAAACCACAAAAAAAAAATAAAAATATATATTTGCAGAGCTCTTCATCGTTAACACCCCAAAAACACTAAGCAAGAATCACATTTTTTTGCATGTGTGAAAATGCGCACGATGCGAAAAAACGTATAGTTAAACATGCAAGCTCAGCCCCCATTGAAACTATGTAACACAACTAACTATTCAGATCAATGAGCTAATCTATGCCCCCAAGTCACACATCGCGTGGCAGGAACTCACGTTCTCGCTTGGGGTTTTGTGTGGGCAATTTTCGCGCAACTCCACTTGCCAAGCATTGGGTATTCCAATCACTTCAATGGGCTGCCCTGTGCGTGTTTGTCGCCTCCCCCCAAAAAAGCTGCTACTCCTTTTTTTTTGGGAGGACCATAGCGTTACAAATCACAACAAAAAAAAATGGCGCCAGGTTTGTGGCGCCATTTAGAATGAAATGGCACTCAAACCCGCCTTGTGCGTCTTACAGCGATTGCCACGCAATTTTGAATCACCGGCTAAAATCACACCGATTCCGCATCGCCAAGTGTAAATTGGGTCCAAGCGCAACAATCACGCCGAAGAAGCTCATGCACCTTTTTGAGCTTCAAGCCCTTTGCTTGGCACTATTCGAAGGTCATTACCAACGCAAGTGTGATTTTCACGCGTTTTGTGAACGCACACAAAAAAGTTGCGATTTGGCATGAATCCATACACTACACTAGTATGAATGCGGGGGCTCAAAAGAGTGCATGAGTTTCTTTGCCACGTAGGGCACCCCAATTAAATGAGTCGGTAGAGCAGGATAACGTGATTGGGAGCCCAAATAACCACGCAAAAAAACTGAAACCTCAGTTTTTGGATGGGGCTGACCTATAAATGCATCTGCAACACAACAGCGCCGGTGGCAATATTCCCGAATCAGTACGGAAAGAAGAGCCCGCAGTGACGTTTTGAAGTAGACCCACCTACAGATCCAGCCAGTCCATCCCCAGTAAGGGTTAACCTTCTACCAGCCAGTCACATGACTGTTAATGCAGCAAACACATGGGCACAGCATGCCCCCTCCAGCATGGGCAAACTGGAAGCCGTCAATGTGGATAGGTTGACCACAGAGCAGAACTGGTAGGGCTTTACCAATATCTATCCGTCTCACTCAACCTTCTCATCATGGAGGAACCCTTGAAATAATGTTCAGATCTCAAAAGGAAATGACTATCAACAGCTCAAGGTACATCAGCACGATCAGCTAGTTGTAAATATAGGAACACGTATAAGAAGAAATAACGCAAGGAAAGAACGAAGGGCCTATGTAACATGTTCGACACCCATGGTGGACCATTCCTTAACTCCTGTGCTCTACAACTCAAATGAGATTAACAATGGTCAGAAACAAAACTCAAGACAATGAAAATTGTTAAGAGTCCCATTAATCGCACAACCTTGTGTTTGGAAAGTGAAAACAGCCTCAAGCCTGGGCTCCATCCAGACCGCTCCATCCAGACCACTCCCCCAGCGTGTTTCACCCAGCAAGGGTGGGGGCGAAACATGTTGGGGGGTGGATTTGATGGAGCCCGGGCTAAGGCGGTTTTCACTTTCCACACACAAGGTTTTGTTGTGATGTACGGCTTATGGGACTCTTTTCCTTTGCATCGATGTCTACAGAATCAGGACGAGCTCCTGCACTTCCAGTGGTTGATAAGAGAAGAGAACCCGTTGGAGCCTCGAGCAGCACCTGTGGTTTCGGCATTGGTTCACTGTGCATGTGGTAGCGTTTCTTTACATTGGCGGTCAGTGGAAAAGTGCCCTCTAACATAGGCGGTCAATGGCTTAAGAACCACGCCTATTGGTGGCCTATGGAAGGACAGGTGTATATTGGTGATAAGTGGAAAGGATTCCCCTTCACTTTATTGGTCAGTGAAGTGTCCTCTTATATTGATCACTGGTCCCAAGTCAATGGTTCCAACTAGTAATGTTCATGCTGGAGCTGAAGATCTACTGCCAGGCAGATTAAGTCATTACTCCCCAAGGAACCCAATGAAAACCCCCTAGTAGAGGAACCCTACAACTCCAAGGACCCCAATAGAAAAATAGCCCGGCTGCCGCACACCTCGCCCATCCCAAGTAGTTAGACGGTAAAAGCAGCCTCAGCTCGATTCATCCGAGGCCACGCCCCCCCAATAGGTTTTGCCCCGCTCTTGACCTCTGATTAAACCCGGAGGGCGGGGCAAAACATGTTGGGGGCGTAGCTTGCACGAATCGAGCTGAGGCTGCTTTTACCGCTTATTATACTCGGAATGGGCTGCTTATACTCGGAATGGGCGTGGTGTGCGGCACCTGGGCTATTTTTCTATTGGGCTCCTTGAAGTTTGAAGATTCCTCTACTGGGGGGTTTCCAGCGGGTACCTTGGGAAGTAATGGATTAATCTGCTTGGCTGTAGATCTTTTGGGTAGGTTTTGCCCCGCTCTCGACCTATGGATTACGCCCCGAGGGTGGAGCAAAACATGTTGGGGGCATAGCTTGCATGAATCGATCTGAGGCTGCTTTTATCTGCCAACTACTCGAGCCAGGAGAGGTGTGTGGAGGCCAGGCTATTTCTTTCTATTTCTACAGCGTGCTTCGGGTCTGGAAGGACCTCTCTCCAGCCTGCACCTAACTTACTGAGAGCTGGTCAACCTGAGCGGGGGAGGGCCCCTAAGCATTTATCGTGGGTCCAAGGAGCGCTGGCTGAGAAAGGCTAATCTATATTCTGCAAGCCAGTATCAGGTTAGCACAAACTTAGTGGTGGGAAATTAAATATGGCCCAGCCTTCCCCTCCCCACCCACCAAAATTAGCATAATGCTCCACTAAGAAACACCCCAGACACTGCCCCCTCCCAGCACACCCGGGAAATACAGCTTGATTGAGCATAGCAATATTTCACAGCACAAATACTTGCAATGTACCCTTGAGCTGGGAGTGTCTAACTGCAGTCAGTGCTGGCCCAGCTCCTCTGCCCTTCCACTTCCTATATTACCTGTTAGCCGCGGGAGGAGCATAGGGGAACATTATAGAATTTCACACAGTTCTAAACCTGCTGACGCATTGACATTATTTTCAAGGTATCAGCACCCAGCAACAATCTCGCGCCCTTTGGATGTCTACCCAAGGGAGGCTTTCACAGATAAATAACATGAATATATGTTAAATGCACTTATAACCTTATGTAAAGGTTGTTGCTAAAATAAATGGTCTGGTGATAGGGTATCTATCTGTATAGAGAGCTCTGGGACTACACCTCCATCTACTATTCTTGTACTGCACCACGTGCATGCACTCTGTTTTTACCTGTTCCATCTCGGCTATCCCTTCTTAGCTCACCGGACATCTGGAAGTCGATGCTGGCATAGGTGTTGATGCACGGATTGGCTCCCAGGGTCCCGCTCTTCATTGGCTGTGGCACATTAGCACTCACCAGGTAGGCAGTCAGTGGACTGGTACGCACGTCTTTTACAAGGTCCAGATCAATGTAATTGAGCCCAGATTCCTTGGATTGTGCCCGGTTTCCATTGCAAGAGGCAACAGTGTTGAGGGGCAGGTTATCAGAACAGTGCCTGGTTCGGGCCGGGTGATCACCCCTCCCAAGCCTGTTACGATCCGGCCCATTGTAAAGACTACAACCAGCTAGCAGGCCCCTCAGTTCCAAGTCTTCGGAAGGAGGCTTTGTTGCCATAGTCTTCTCGGCAAGACCCAATACACTGTCCACTTGAGCCTCTGTTGGCAACTTGGCAGTAAGGCTTAGCTTGTTATCTGCAGGCGCTATGGGCCTGAACGTGTTATCGCTGGCCACCATGGGCCAGGGATCGTCTTCGGTTGATGGCTTTAGAGTCTTTTCTATAGTTGAGGTAGGCCGTGATGCCTTTTTTGAAACTGACCTGGAGTTCACTTCTGCAGTTACCAGGCCAGACATACTTTCAGGAGTTGTCTTTGAAGCCTTCTCAACTTTTTGGTCGGTAACAGATGGAGGTTGTGAGCGCCATGTCTCTGGTTCAAAAGTCATTTTGGTATAGTCTCCATTGGCTACCTTTGGATGCTGTGTGTCCATGGCAATGTATTCCGCCTGGGGAACATCAAAGTCCTTTTTTGTCTTTTCCTTTTTGGCCCTGAAGTTGATGCTGACATATTCCCCTGGGCTGGGTGGTCTACGGTAGTTTCCTGGCAATGTGTTTGCCTTCCAAGTGTCCACAGACATACTGAGTGGCCTCCAACTCCTGCCACTGCTGACTTCTTCTAGGCTGTCAGAGGATGAGGAGCAAGAGTTCCGAACAGGAGGTACCGGGTCCAGTTTATAAGAGCGAGGAAGTGAACGGTAGGAGGCAGGAATCCTTGTAGGACCATTGCTCAGTTTTAAGCACTTCTCCGCGGGTGGAGGGGTACTAGATGCAGAGCGGCTTAGTGGCCACATGCTCATGTAATCTGAAGCTTGGCTGTCTGCACTGCCCACTGACATATCTCCAGAAGGAGGCCAGCTGGCCCTTTCTTGCTCTGGGGAACAGCTACCCAATGGGGACATCAAGACATAACCTGCCAGTTCTATAGGGGCCGGTGGTGAGATACTGTTAGGTGTCATGGGCATGTAATCTTGGGATCGGCTGCCAGGAAGCATGGGCATATAACCTGCTTCTGGGCGTGGCTCACATTTCCCCATCATGGCATAATTGTCTTCATGTTCCAGTCTGATCGTTTTTCCTCCATCTTCTTCACTTGGTGTGATGGGAACTGAAGCAAGGTCCAGAGCTAGAGACCTCCTCCCAAACTGACCCATGGAGATGTAATTGGTTTCTCCTGTAACTGGAGATGGTGGCAAAAATATTGGAGGCTCATGCAGACTAGGACTTGAGCCGTACTCATCTGAAGAGGCAGAACCATAGTCTACTGAAGGTTGAATGGCTTCTACTCTTGGCCGCTTCTCCTCTTCCTCGGGGGATCGTGGACTATGATCCCTAGGCAGGGAGTGAGGCTTTGGAGCTGGTGAGTTGTCCAATGAAACTTCAATTCTGGAGCGGCGAGACAAGCCAACTTGGCTAGGCGGTGGTGGGTTAGGTAGGTGCCTTCTGGATGGGACAGTGATGGGCGTCGAGGAAAGGGACTGACTCTTAGTCCGTGGACGAAACTCTTCACTTAAAGACTTCATAGCTTCCAGGATGGTCTCGTGCATGTTCTGGGCTACAACAGAGTCTTCAACCTGAAAGATTAGAAATGATATGAGTTTGTAATTTTATGCCGATGGATAAAATTAAATAACTAAAATAACTAAAATAAGTAATAATAATTAAACAAAATAAAGAGCTTTTTAGGATATACAGGTTATAGAAATTTACTTTTCTTATCCAGGGCAAAAGGACAGACTGACTTTCTTGTAAGAACAACTCATGGAACCCATGGAAATTCCCCATCCTGCTTGGGATCAGAAGGTGTGGTGAAACCCTGTTGGAACTTAAGACCTCTTCTTTCTCCTTCTGCTCAGTTGACTTGAGTTCTTACATAGACATTGCCTCCTCGTAGAAGGACACATGCTCCACTATACCCAAAAAGATATATTTATTGCCTGCACAAATGAAACGGCAGGGAGGCTCAGCAAAAGGGGAGTATCAGCGGGTGGGGGAAGGTTGTTCTTACAAGTAAACATGCCACTTTAATCTAAAGAGTTCAACCCAATATGAATAACCATTGTCTAGAAATATTATTTCAATGTATAGCTCATGTATGTATCTACACTATTTATAGTTTTTTTTTTTTTTTTTTTTTTTTTTTTACACACACTGGAGCGGCCATAGTTCATTACATATACAAATCTTGTCATGGTGCACAATCCAATCTGCTAATTTTTAAATGCCTACCAACCTACCGGTCGTATACCCAAAGCCAACTCCAGTTACAAAAATTAGACCAACAGTGTGTCCAACTGAAGGCCAAACAATTCAATTAAGCAATATTAATAAAACAAATCATAACAATAGTGCTTAATCCTTTTCCCTAATGGGACCATGGGGTGATCTGGGGGGGGATGATTCTAAACCATGATCCTCTATAGCAGTGGTTTTCAAGGTACAAATTATAGGGGGGCTTAAAATCAGCCATGTCGTCAGAGGGCTGCATAGAAAGTTCCTAATATGTAATGCTACAGAATATCGTCATAGACTGAAGACTTACTAGAAGACAGACTGTGCTACCAGAGTGGTTGAAGACTTTGGTCATGCTGCAGGAGACAGTCGGAAACTGGAGACTTGTTATAGGAAATGCTAAAGATCATGGATTTTAAAGTTCCTTTACTAATCAATGCTAGGATTGCTGCAGTCCAAGGGCCCCACTGCAAACACCAAAGGGCTGGATATGGTCTTTGTGCCACAGGTTGGCAACCAAGGCTGTGACGATATGCTGTGTCACCTGGTTGGTAGGCAATGGGGCACAGTGCCTCTTCTCCTCTCGGCTAGTGTCCCAGTTGCCAGAAAAATGGGATGCAGCTTCCCAGCTCCTCACAGATTATTGGTTTCTGCACTGTACCTGCCCCAACTTCCTTTTAAAGATGCAGGGTAATTAGTTGGCCACATGCCCCTATCCCTTTTTGCTGCCTGCTCTGACCTTTTCTACATTCTCAGATTCCTCTACTGCCTGCTGCCTACACTGGCTTTTGTTACAATACCGGATAGCCCTTCTGTAGGCTGCCTGTTCTGACCTTGCTTCTCAGATTCCGCTACTGCATGTGGTCTGTCTTTTTTAAATTCTTTTATTCAATTTTCAATGCAGGACAGATACAGTAAACAGAACAATCACAGATAAACCTGGTCATTCACAGCATGACCATGAACATACAATAGATATAAGTAATCATGTTCAAAAACAGTCTCATATATAATAGGTATTTGTAGTTGTTAACCTGTGAGGACAGACAATACCATCCTACGTTCTTATAGTAACCAGCCGAGGGAGGTGCACATGGACCACGCGACACCCCTCTCGTAAACATCCACAGACCTTCGCCATTGTAATGTCTATATTGGCAGTATGGGTCCGCAAGATACACCACGGACCCACTTAGGTCAACGTTGGGCAGGTCAGAAAAGATAGACAGAGAAAGAAAAGGTGAAGAAAAGGGGAAAAAAATAAAAAAAAGGGGGGGGGGGAACAGGTATCGGGGGGTCCCACGAGAGCCTGTCAATACCTACAGGGCTAGGGCAGCACACCCGTCTCAGCATGCACTTACAATGGCAGGGGTATCTAAATCGGTCACCGAGTCGGCAGCAGACACCTTCTCCCGCAGGTAGTCCGTGGTACCGGTAAAGTACCTCCATTTCTCACGAAATTTTTCTTCCGTATTGTGGAGAGTAGCGGCCAATTCCTACATACAGAGGATATAATTAATTTTGGAAAACCACAGGGCCCTAGACGGGGCTGAGATTGCCTCTACATCGCGGGGATGCATACCCGCGCTGCGTTCAGAAGTTGCATTGTCAAAGTCTGTTTATATTTTCGCACAGGTCTATTCGTCAGATGGAGTAGGCACGCCACCGGGTCTCCTCGTAAGTCCACCGACGTTAGTTTCTTAATTGTCACCGCCACATCATTACAGAATGCGCCTAAGGCAGGGAATGACCAGAAGATATGGACCATGGACCCCATCACGGATTGGCATCTCCAACACTCGTTGGGGATTGAGTTATTCATCTTGTTCAGGAGATATGGGACCCTATACCAATGGGAGACTATTTTGTATCCCGACTCCTGAATAGAACTAGCAATGGAAGCCTTGTGGGTCAATAGCAATATCTTCCCTATCTGCTGTGGGGTGAAGCGGGTACCCAGGTCTTTTCCCGACTGGTGAATGTACGCAGGGGGTGAGCCCCCATCTAGAGAAGCCAGTAGATTATATAGTAGGGAGAGTGAGTGCCGCACGGGTTCTGTCTCATGACACAACGTCTCGAAAGAGGTCAGGCCTCTGGGCACATAGGGGGTCTTTTGTTTTGCCAGTAGGAAGTGCCGGAGTTGGTATGCGCTGAACGCATCGAGTGGTGGCTCTGTAAGTCCCGCTACAGCCTGCAGACTCGGGAGATCCCCGGCAGGCCACACCCCTCGCAACCGGTGCCTACCCGAATCCACCAGCCGCCGCAATCGCCTGTTGGTGAACCCCGGAGGGAAGTCCGGATTCCCCACTATCGGGGTCATTGGAGAAGGGAGGGGCGAGATATCGGTGGTACGAAATAACCTCCTTGTCACTGCCAGCGTTGCCCCGATGAGCGGATGATCACGCAGATCCTTAGGTGGGGATGCCAGGAGCCACGGGGAGGTCAAAAGAGGGATGGACGCATCTGCCATCTCCATCTGCACCCACTGTGTGTGGACCGTGGCAATGCCAATCCACAACCCTGGTCAGTAGAGTCTCCCTGTAATACCTACGCAAGTCGGGAAGGCCCATCCCCCCCTGGTCTTTGGGTCTGGTAAGGGTCTGGAGTTTGGCCCTGGGAGGTTTCTGTGCCCAGATTAATTTCCTAAGGAGGGTCTTCAACTGCGCAAAGAATTTCGGAGGAACGCGAATAGGTACAGTTTGGTAAATATATAGGATCCTGGGCAGCGCCGTCATTTTGAAGGCGCTGCAGCGCCCAAACCAGGTTAACGCCAGGGAGTGCCATCCCTCCAGGTCCGACTTCAACCTGTGCAACAAGGGGATATAATTATGCAGGTACAATTGCGCTGGGTCTGAAGTAACATTGATCCCTAAATATCTAATAGAGTCGGCTGCCCAGTGCCCAGTGGAATTGAAAAGCTTAACGTAGACCACGGGTCTCCGCTTCTGGGACAGAGACGTTCAAGACTGCAGACTTGGCGCAATTGACCTTGTAATTCGACAAGGGTCCGTACACGCGGAGTGCTTCCAAAATATTCGGAAGGGAGACATGTGGAGTAGAGACAAAGAAAATTAAGTCGTCCACATAGGCCGTAAGCTTGTGGTGGGCCGAGGGCTTCCGAAGACCTGTTATGTTTGGGTCATTGCGTATATGGTACATGAAGGGTTCTAGTGTCAAAATAAAAATAAGGGGGGACAGGGGGCAACCCTGCCTCGTCCCATTCGTGATTGGAAAAAAGTCAGAGCGCCAATCGTTCACGCGCACAGCCGCCGAGGGTTTGGAATACAACGCCGATATCCAGCCCTGCATGCATGGGCCCAGGCCTACATGTGAGAGTGGCCCGTAAAAAATGCCAGGCCACTCTGTCAAAGGCCTTCTCTGCGTCGGTGGAAAGCAGTAGAAAAGGCCTCCCCCCACTTTGCGCTGCATGAATCAAGTTGATGACTTGGGTCGTATTATCTCGGGCCTCTCGCATGGGGACAAACCCCACTTGATCGGGATATCGGGTGCTAGTCGGTTGGCAAGGATCTTAGCGAATAGCTTCAGATCAACGTTTAAGAGTGCAATTGGGCAGAAGCTCCCACACTGCGACAGGTCCTTGCCTTCCTTTGGGATCAAGGATATGTATGTCCTAAGCGAGTCCATGTGCAATCCATCGCCCCCCTTCGCAGCATTAAACGCCCGAAGGAAGTGCTGTGCCAGGAGTTCCGTATAGGTGCGGTAGTACGTCAAAGTGAGGCCGTCGCGTCCTGGTGCCTTCCGGGGCTCCATCTGAGCCAATGCCACCTGAAATTCCTCTGCAGAAATGTCCACTTCCAGGGAGTCACGGACCTCCGCAGGAAGGGTCGGCATACCAGAGGCCCCGACGTACTCACTTGCTGTCGCCTGTTTAGACGCTAACGCTTCTGCACTCTCCCCCCGGTGGAGATTATAAAGGTCGTGGTAATAGTCAAAAAATTCCCTCGCCATTTCCTTAGACGTATTAACTCTAGAGCCCTGTCTAGTGGTAATATAAGGGATAAAGGTGCGCTGTCTCGGTCCCCGAAGGGCTCTCGCTAGCATCGCACTGGGCTTGTTGGAATATTCAAAGAATGAACGCTTCTCGCCCAAGCCAACCGAGATACCGTCTTCTGATACAGAAGGCCCCGCAGGTTCTCCCTGGTCCGGACCAGAGCCTCCAGGTGGGTCACCGCTAGAGACCTCTTAGGAAGAAGTTCAAGGGAGCGCACCTCCCTGATCAATGCTTCAATTTGCCTAGTTCTCTCCTGTTTTTTCCGTGCTCCAATCCGAATCAGCACCCCTCTCACTACACACTTATGTGCCTCTCACATGCTCGAAGGGCTCAAGGCCGGGTCTACGTTCTCCCGAAAGTAACACTTAAATGTCTCCCCAATCTCTGTCTGAGCGTCGGGGTCCTGTAGTAGGGATTAATTGAGCCGCCATGTGAGGGGCGAGCGCGAGTCCAAGGCCCAAGCCAGAGTCAAGTGTATTGGAGCGTGCTCTGAGAAAGAAATATGGTCAATCTGGGCAGAAGTCACCATGGGGAGGTCTTTATGTCGGATTTGGAAGCAAGCAATCCTGGAGTAAGTATGATGCACCGGGGAGAAGCAAGTATAATCCCTCTCCTCCGGGTGCAGGACCCTCCAGGGATCAATCAGGTTCAGACCATGCAGTTCCGCCCTCAGTTTTTTGAGGCAGGAATAGGTAAGGTGCGACACACCCCTGGACACGTCCACTAGCTGTTCCTGAGCATAGTTGAAATCTCCACCCATCAAGAGTACCCCCTCACTAGCCTCCAGGAGTATAGGGGCTAGGGATCTCATAAAGCCTAAGTGGTTCGAGTTCGTAAAGTAGACATTCAGCATGGTAATAATGTCATCCCTAATCTTACCCTTCACCAGTAGGAAACGACCCTGGGGGTCCACCCGCAGTTCCAGCAAGGTCCAGGGCACCGACTTCGCAATCAGGATGCTAACCCCTTTAGATTTTGAGATGGGGGAGGGTGCATGGTACACCGTGGGGAAGCCTCTGTTACCAAGCTTGGGGACCGCCCGCTGCCTGAAGTGCGTCTCCTGTAAAAACGCTATTTGGGTGTGGGACTTTTTCAGATGTGAGAGGAGCCTGGTCCGTTTTTCAGGGGTAGACAAGCTCCGTACATTTAAGGACGTAAATTTGACCCCCTGGGGAAGTCCCCCCATCGTGGACTGCAGCCTGGGCGGCATAATGCCCCAGGCGGACCAGAGGGAGGAAATGTATGGGGGGGTGGGGGAAATATATAGGGGGGGGTGGGAGAAGAAGAAAAGAAAAGAGAAGAAGATAGGTATGAGATAGAGGAAAGCTGGCACCAAAGAAGTGTGGTGACCTAGGCAACCACACCGGTGCCCTACTAAATCACAAAAAAAATCTCGCGCGCACTAGCGCAACCTATGGGTGGAGTGTGGGAGACTGACACGGTCTAAAAGTTGGAAGACGTGCGGACCAGTCCAAATCACCAGTTTTAACGAACAAAATGAACATAACAAACCAGAGGCCTATATCCAATCTGGGGTAACCCGCAAACCCCACCCACCCGACCCAGTCACTCATCTTCCCCGTATCCCGCGCCCGCCCCCCTCAATCGCCTGGGTAGGCACTAGTGAGGATGCCGGGGCGCACCCCTCCACCTGCCCCGTGGGACCGGGCCCAAATCTAGTACAGCCAGTTAGGACTAGCAGGAAATAAGAAAAAATAATAAAAAACAAAAAAAAACAAAAGCAACTCCGGTGTAACCAGCCCCCGGGGAGCAAGAAGTCTCAACCTCCCACTGGGTGCTCCCGAGCGGGCTCCCCCTCATGAACCCAAGTCCTATGTAACGTGTATAATAAGAAATGTCTACTTATCAACAGTAGTCCACCAGCTGGGTACTTCAAGGTTCCGGGGAAGCAAAGTCGGCCCTGGGGGCCTGCTAAGATCTGGAGCGACGGCGTCTCCTGCCATTCCGCTGAGGCCTAGATGGAAGAGTCAGAGAGTTGTCCGAAAGAGGTTCTCCAGCCAGTTCGGGACAGGTAACCCCAGAAACTAGAACAGTTCCGGGAGTTGGTCAGGCCATCTCAGAGCAAAAGAGTCGCTTCCCTTAATGACGATCAGGTGAAAGGGGTGCCCCCACCTGTAGGTGGCCCCTATCCCCCGAATGGAGTCCAACAAGGGGCGCAGAACCCCCCGCATCTTCAGTGTAAGACGAGACAAGTCTGGAAGCACCTGCACAGTGGCACCATCAAAGTCCATCTGGCCTTTAGCCCAGACCTGACGCATGATCTCCTCTTTAATAGAATAGAAATGAACCCTGGCAAGAATGTCCCTCGGGGCAGCAGGGTCCGCACCTCTAGGGCCTTGTGCACAATGGACCCGGTCCAGCTCAAGTTTCTCCGCCCGGGGCTTGTCACAGTATGCATTTAAGATGGCCGTCACTGTGGTTTTCAGGTCACTGCCCATGGTCGCCTCAGGGAGACCACGGATCCTCACATTGTTCCATCGGCTACGGTTTTCCCCATCGTGCACGGATAACTGCAGCGAGATCAGGCGGCGAGCATGGGACCCTTGGGTGTTCTCTAGGCCCTGTACCCTGGCTTCAAGCGTGCCTGTAACCTGCTCTACAGTGGTCACCCATGTGTCTACTGAGTCTATACGTTGCTTAAGCTCATTAATCTCTCTGGACAGGGTACTCACGATCATAGCGGTGGACTCAGCAATGTCTTGTTTCGTGGGGAGGAGCGCCATCAGCTCTTTCCAGGCCTCCGCCGGTGGCTGGCCCTGGGAGGCGAATCCTGTCACCGCGTGCGGCCCCTCCATGGGGAGGTCTGGAGAGGGGATCAGGGAGTCAGCTCTCGGCTCCGGTGACCGTTGTCCCGCCTGTGTGTGCTGGGATCCTTTCCCCGTCTTCCTGCCGTGAGATGCAGAGGTCGTGGAGGTATGCGGCGGCGCCATGTTGGCGTCCGCGGGCTGAAGAAATACGCCGCGATGTCAGCAGATCTGCGGGCGGTCGGTGTCCCGGGAGCGAGGCCTGCTGCGGACATATGCTAGGCTGTTAAACCGCTGATTGGATGCAGTGGTCGGCCTGGTCACGACACGGAGCTCCCTCTTGGCACGTCCTCACAGCGCCATAGTCAAGCCATGCCCCCCCTGCGGTCTGTCTTGACCTTTCCTATGTTCTCCTTTTCCTCTACCGTTTGCTGCCTTCTCTGACTTTTGCAATGTTCTTTGATGACGCTACTGCCTGCCCTGATCTTTGCTATATTTTCAAGTTCCTCCACTACCTACCTTGATCTTATCCATATTCTCAGAGCCCTCTGCCTGCCCTGACCTCTGCCACGTTCTTGGATTTCTCTACTGCCTGCTGTCCGTTTTGACCTTTTCTATGTTCTCTATTTCCTCTGCTGCTCGCTGCCTTCTCTGACTTTTGCAATGTTCTTTGATTCCTCTACTACCTGCGCTGACCTTTGCTATGTTCTTAGATTCCGCTGCTCCTTGCCGTTTGTCCTGACCTGTCCTACGTTCTCCGTTTATTCTACCGCTTGCCGTCTTCTCTGGCTTTTGCCGTGTCCTTTGATCCATTTACTGCCTTGCCTTGATCTTTGCCATATTTTATAAATCCTCTACTGCCTGCCCTAACCTCTGCTACGTTATTGGATTCCTCTACTGCCTACCCTGACCTTTGCCACATATTTTAAGATCCCTCGATCGCCTGCCATGATCTTTGTTCACAGATTATATCTGCTGCTAGCCAGTCTTGACTCTTCTCCAGAATGTCTTCCATCTCGTTTCTCCTGTCACTGTACGGTACATCTACTCTCTTCTACTTGGGTCCACTAGGAACATTCTACAGCCAGAGTCTAAAGTTTTGCGTATTAAGCCCTTGAAGCCCTGGGGGGGGGGGCAACCTAGTACCAGCAGGCTTGTTTGCTTTAAGCGAAGAACATGGGGGGGTGGGGGTGGCTGCTAAAGGTGAAGCTACATTGGCCCACGATTTTCTCTGTGTCCAGACCTCACGCAAGGTTAATCAAAGTCCAATAAAGGAGCTCAGGGGGATAAACGCGCCTTTTGAACCTATGCCTTGTATCGCATAGTCTTCTCTCTTTTTCATCACCATTTTATCTACCCATCAATGAACTCAGGGATACCATGCTTTGATAGCCTACCTGCCAACACCACATTATGGCCACTAGATGGCGCCGGGTATTATGGGAAAGTACACTCATTAGCTCAATCTACTGCCCCCCCCCCCCCTTTTTACACAATCTGAAGAGAATATTGCCTAAAAACATTTAATTTTGCTCCACAGGAAGAATTTGCATGCAGTTTCTATACACTGTAAAGTATATCAGTAGTAATTAGACCAACTGAGGAAGCTCAGAATTTTTTTTCCCCCTCATTTTTAATGGGCAAGCATGAGTTTTTTTTGTTTGTTTTTCAAAATAATAATATGATTGGGTAATGCTGACACACGCTCTATCGCTTCATGCGAAGTGTGTTTTTTCCATGACGGGACCCGTTTCGGCAGAATAATGGGAATACATTAGAGCAATTCTAAGTTGTTATGCTCCATTTCGAGAAACTACATATGCGTGCATGTGCTTAGTAAATGCTAATTGCATTCCCACGGCTCAGAAGTGTTTAGTGTAAGAATTATCAACTAAGCCAAGTGTGAGTTGGAGAATTCTCTAGGTGGCCGTGTATCCAATTAACATGTGGTAAACATTCACAAAACGCTGCCAGCGTATGCAAATGCATTACAGATCACAAACCCAGTTTTGAAAGCAAAACTTGCTAAAGCAGATATAATCCTTGAAGGCTGGAGTTTAATCTGCTTATATTTAGCTTTCCCCGGTTACACTCCTCCCCCTCATCAACATTTTACATACTTTAAATTTATCCCCAGTGATGTCATGATTAAGTCTCTGTGCTTCTCTATGCAATGCAGGCATGTTATGGCTGGTGAGAGGGGCTGGCAGGATACTGTATATAGCTTCATAAAAAACATCACAGCCCCTCTAACCCCCCCCCACCTAAGTACAGCTCTGATGAAGGCAGTGGGCTCGCTTTTAGGAGGAGCTAGGCAAATATGTACAAGTCTTTACATTTGCATAATTATCAAATTATATTAAAATACATATATCGTTGCCCGAAATTGTTCTCCAATCTATAAAACTCTGAGCACATTGTTCATTTATATTGGCCGAAATGGTTGTACAATCTATAAATCCGAGGAAGTTTTTGTAATATTGGCCCAACTGGTTGTACAATCTATAAATCCAAGAACTTTGTGATAATATAAAATTGGTTCTAAAATGGTTCTCCAATGTTCTCACATTTATAGATTTGAGAACCCTTTTCAACCAACCAATCTATACATCTGAGAACATTGGAGAACCATTTTGGCCAATGATATTATCAGAATGTTATCACATTTATAGATTGTAGAACCATTTTGGTAAAATATATTAGAACAATATGCTCAGATTTATAGATTGGAGAATGGTTTCAGCCAATGATATCACAATGTCCTCCGATTTATAGATTGGAGAACCATTTCAGCCAATGATATTATCACAATGTCCTCAGATTTATAGATTGTGATAATATCATTGGCTGAAATGGTTCTCCAATCTATAAATCTGAGCATATTGTTGTAATATATTTGACCAAAATGGTTCTACAATCTATAAAATGTGAGAAAATTGTGATAATATCATTGGCCGAAATGGTTCTCCAATGTTCTCAGATGTATAAATTGGTTGAAAAAGGTTCTCAAATCCATAAATGTGAGAACATTGAGTACAATTTTGGCCAATGATATCATAATGTTCTCACATTTATAGATTGTAGAACCATTTTGGTCAAATATATATATATATATATACAATGCTCCGATGTATAGACCGGAGAACCATTTCAGCCAATGATATTATCACACTGTCCTCAGATTTATAGATTGTGATAAAATCTTTGGAGAACCATTTCAGCCAAAGATTTTATCACAATCTATAAATCTGAGGACATTTTGATAATATCATTGGCTGAAATGGTTCTCCAATGTGCTCAGATTTATAGATTGTTCCAATACTGGCCAAAATGGTTCTCCAATCTATAAATCTGAGCACATTGTGATAAAATCTTTGGCTGAAATGGTTCTCCAATCTATAAATTTGAGGACATTATATGATTGGCCGAAATGCTTCTCCAATTTTCTCATATTTATAAAATTTGAGAACCCTTTTCAGCCAGCCAATCTCTAATAAATCTGAGAACATTGGAGAACCGTTTTGACCAGTATTAGAACAATGTTCTCAGATTTAGAGATTGGCTGAAAAGGGTTCTCAAATTTATAAATCTGAGAAAATTGGAGAACCATTTCAGCCAATCATATAATGTTCTCAGATTTAGAGATTGGAGAACCCTTTTCAGCCAATCTATAAATCTGAGAACATTGTAGAACCATTTTGGCCAATAATACAGTATTAGAACAATATGCTCAGATTTAAAGATTGGAGAACCATTTCAGCTAATGATATTATCACAATGTCCCCAGATTTATAGATTAGAGAACCATTTAGGCCAATATTAGAACAATCTATAAATGTGGGAACATTGTGATAATATCATTGGCTGAAATTGTTGTCCAATGTTTTCAGTTTATAGATTGGCTGAAAAGGATTCTCAAATCTATAAATCTGAGAACATTGGAATACCGTTTTGGCCAATGATATTATCACAATGTTCTTGGATTCATAGATTGCAGATCCATTTGGGCCAATATTAGAAAAATGTCCCCGGATTTATAGATTGGAAAACAATTTTGGCCAATATAAGAGAACAATGTGCTCAAATTTATAGATTGGAGAACCATTTCAGCCAATGATATCATCACAATCTGTAAATCTGAGCATATTGTTTTAATATTATTGGCCAAAATGCTTCTACAATCTATAAAATGTGAGAACATTGTGATAATATCATTGGCCAAAATGGTTCTCCAATGTGCTCAGATTTATAGATTGGAGAACCATTTCAGCCAATATTAGAACAATCTATAAATCTGATAAAACTAATATTATTGGCCAAAATGGTTCTCCAATGTTCTCAGATTTAGAGATTGGCTGAAAATGGTTCTCAAATTTATAAATCTGAAAAGATTGGAGAACCATGTCGGCCAATGATATATTCTCAGATTTATAGAACCATTTCGGCCAATGATATATTCTCAGATTTATAGATTGGAGAACCATTTTGGCCAATGATAATGTCCTCAGATTTAAAGATTTTGATAATATCATTAGGACATTGGAGAACAATTTCAGCTAACGATATTATCACAATCTATAAATCTGAGAACATTGTGAGACTATCATTCGCCAAAATGGTTCTACAATGTCCCCAGACTTTTAGATTTGAGAATCATTTTGGTCAATGATATTAGAACAATGTCCTTAGGTTGATAGAATTTTATAATATCATTAGTAGGTTCTCCAATCAATAAATCTGAGGACATTGCGATATCAATGGCCGAAATGGTTCTCCAATCAACAAAGCTGAATACATTGTGATAATGTCATTGGCCGAAACTGTTCTCCAATGTATTCAGATTTATTGATTGGAGAACAATTTCAGCCAATGATATCACAATCAATAAATCTGAATACATTGGAGAACAGTTTCGGCCAATGACATTATCACAATGTATTCAGCTTTATTGATTGGAGAACCATTTCGGCCAATGATATTATTACAATCAATAAATCTGAGGACATTGTGATATCATTGGCCGAAATTGTTCTCTAATCAATAAATCTGAATGCATTGGAGAACAATTTCGGCCAACGATATTATCACAATGTATTCAGATTTATTGATTGGAGAACAATTTCGGCCAATGATATCACAATGTCCTCAGATTTATTGATTGTGATAATATCATATTATTATCACAATCAATAAATCCGAGGACATTGGAGAACAATTTCAGCCAATGATATCACAATGTCCTCAGATTTATTGATTGTGATAATGATATGATATTATCACAATCAATAAATCTGAGGACATTGTGATATCAATGGCCAAAATGGTTCTCCAATGTCCTCAGATTTATTGATTGTGATAATATCATATCATTATCGCAATCAATAAATCTGAGGACATTGTGATATCATTGGCTGAAATTGTTCTCCAACGTCTTCAGATTTATTGATTGTGATAATGATATGATATTATCACAATCAATAAATCTGAGGACCTTGTGATATCAATGGCCAAAATGGTTCTCCAATCAATAAATCTGAATACATTGTGATAATATCGTTGGCCTGAAATTGTTCTCCAATCAATAAATCTGAGGACATTGTGATATCATTGGCCGAAATTGTTCTCCAATCAATAAATCTGAATACATTGTGATAATATCGTTGGCCGAAATTGTTCTCCAATGCATTCAGATTTATTGATTAGAGAACAATTTCGGCCAATGATATCACAATGTCCTCAGATTTATTGATTGGAGAACAATTTCGGCCAATGATATCACAATGTCCTCAGATTTATTGATTGGAGAACAATTTCGGCCAATGATATCACAATGTCCTCAGATTTATTGATTGGAGAACAATTTCGGCCAATGATATTATTACAATCAATAAATCTGAGGACATTGTGATATCAATGGCCAAAATGGTTCTCCAATCAATAAAGCTGAATACATTGCGATAATATCATTGGACCGAAATTGTTCTCCAATCAATAAATCTGAGGACATTGTGATAATATCATTGGACCGAAATTGTTCTCCAATCAATAAATCTGAGGACATTGTGATAATATCATTGGACCGAAATTGTTCTCCAATCAATAAATCTGAGGACATTGTGATAATATCATTGGCCGAAATGGTTCTACAGATTTATAGATAGGAGGAACCATTTGGGCCAATATTAGAACAATGTGCTCAGATTTATAGATTGGAGAACCATTTCAGCCAACGATATTAGACCAATGCTCTCAGGATTTAGAGGAATAATTTAAACCAACAAAAATAGCACAATTTCCTCAGATGTTCGTCTCCAGGTTTGAATTACTGGAAACAGATGTTTTCTTATTCAGCAGCAGTGTGACGCCCAGCTTTTGCAATGTGTCAAAATTTGTTACGGGGTTTATAAATTGTATAATAGCTCATTTGTATTTGAGAGAAAGGAAAATGACCACCATTTTGACCAATGATATTGGCAAAAACGCTAATCGGATTTATATAAACCCGAGATCTATTTTGGCCAATGAGTTTAGCACAACAATCCCAGATTTATGGAGCTTGAGTTACTCTTTGAAAAGCCTTCACTGTTCTTCTAGTTCACCTCACTAACAGACTCATTAGAATGAGCTCTATCTGGCCCGTTGGCTCAGGGGGCTGCATAGATGTGGATCCCGGGGCATCAAGACTAGACTTGATCGATGCTCAGTTGCTAGTTGCTGTGCTGTAACCAACCTTCCCCTGAAGTCCACGTCAAAACACAGACCGCTCCACCACAGAGAACATTCTGAAATCAATGCAGATAATTGGCAGCTTTTTAACCCCTAATCTGCTAAATTATAACTAGGCACGGCAGAACCTGTGGAAGTCAGATCGTGTATAGACAATGAGGGCAAGGTGTACTGAGCAGTAATTAAATAAAGCCACTACTTACGCAGGTCCCAGACTTTACGTTTTTTTTTTTGTTTTTTTTAAAGGGTATAGTTACAAAAAAAACAAAAACAAACAAAAAAAAAACATGGTGAGCCAGATAAATTATTGTTGGTGCACCAAATATTGGTTCAGTTTGAAGGGTGATGGTTCATTTGACATGCGATGCACACAATGCCACATTGTGGCTGCCAAAATTTTCAAAATAAAGTCCAAAAACCCCAACTGACCACACATTCGCCTTTAACCACACCCACAAAAATCAATCCCCCACTGCTAACCACACCCACCAAATCATTGACTGCGCAGTGAAGAAGAAACAATTGCCACACGAGCGTGACCAGTTCCAGCAGTGTTCATGTAAGGATGGTACTTGCAACTTCCAGTGACGCCCTCCCTAACACTACTGCCCAAGGGCACAAGAAAGCAGGGGGCAAGCTAACCCCACTGGAACATCACTGGGGAGGTTTGTTTGCAGGGGACCGAATCCCTCAAAACAAGGACTGTCCCGGGCAAATGGGGACGGATGGCAGCCATGTGTCACGGGCAACAATTTGCGTTCCTCAACAAGTGCCAATCTTAGTTCATGTGGCCCCCACATCTTGATTGCCAATGTTTTATCATTCCATGTGGATGTATTATTGCAATCTACTGTGATGACGGGGATAATTACTGCATAATGTTTGTTAAAGTTTAGGCATGCGACTGTAATCTACTGAATGTACTGTATGTGCTGATGTTGTTCTAGTACATTCTTCTTTTATAAAGCAGCATATTGTATTTCTGGATTTGCACCCTTATACCATTACGTTAAAAACTACGATTCCTATATGCACCCTACCATACATTATATATGCACCCTACCATACATTATATACGGGACATATATATGCACCCTACCATACGTTATATACAGGACTTCTTTATGCACCCCTACCATAGGTTATATACAGGGCTTCTGTATGCACCCTACCATACTTTATATAGGGGGCATCTATATGCACCCTACCATACATTGTATACAAGACTTCTATATGCACCCTACCATACGTTATATACAGGACTTCTATAGGTCTTGTATATAACGTATGGTAGGGTACAAATATAGGTCTTGTATACAACATATGGTAGGGTGTATATATGTACTCTACCATACATTGTAAACAACAGTTATATACTCTACCATACATTATATACAGGGATTCTATATGCACCCTACCATACGTTATATACAGGAATTATATATGCAGCCTACCATACAATTATATATACACATACACACACACACCCTACATATGTTATATACAGGACTTCTATATGTACCCTACCATACATTGTATATAAGAGTTGTACATGTACCCTACCATACGTTATATATACGGTACTTTACAATGCACCCTACCATGTTATATACAGGACTTCTATATGCACTTACCATACATTATATACAGGACTTCTATATGCACCCTACCATACATTATATACAGGACTTAAATAGGTCTTGTATACAGCGTATGGTAGGTTACATATATAAAACTCTTGTATACAACGTATGGTAGGGTACATATTTAGGTCTTGTATATACTGTATGGTAGGGTGCATATATACATGTACCATACATTGTATACAAGCGTTATATATGTACCATACGTTATATACAGGACTTTTATATGCACCCTACCATACATTATATTTATGATGCCTATATATACACCCTAAATAATAAATAAATTGCGGCGCTCACCATAAAAAATATCTAATCAATAATAAACTAAAAAATATATATAGAAAGTGCAATGAGTGTGAATCACCTCACAAAGTGCAAATAGTGCAATTACATAAATGCAATTAAGGTAATTGCTGCGATAATAAATGTGCTCATATAATATATATATGCCCAAAAAGAAAAATGCAAAATCCGAGGACATAAAAAATGTGCAAAAAACAATTTTAAAAGACACAGTAGATATGTAAATCATAAATGTTCATAAATTCCCGTTCATGCAGATGCTTTGTGAGCTATAAACAAAGTCCATGCATAAAAGTGACTTCCACAGTGTGTACTGATCCAGTGATTCAATTCAGTGCCAAGCCAGTGCACCACCTGTTTCCCCCAGCCTCTCACCTCCAATACTTGATAAAGAAGCACAATTTAAAAGCCAGAGCTATTTCCTCCACAATCATCCAGTGGCTAGTATCCAGCTGACTCTTTCTTTCCCAGGTTCTCCACCTCTCACATAAGTATAGAACAGAAGGACAAGGGGGCTCTCATGTGTAGTATCCAGATAAAACGATTTTAATAACAAACAATAGTAACTTACAGTTCAGTAGATAACAGCGAATAGATGTAGTAACAATCCGAACTTCCGGTCTCGGCCGCGACCGGAAGTAGCAAGTGCAATACCACAGCTCCTTCCCTGACGCGTTGCGTCACGATCACATGACTTTTTCAAAGGGTAACCCATTACCCTTTGAAAAAGTCATGTGATCGTGACGCAACGCGTCAGGGAAGGAGCTGTGGTATTGCACTTGCTACTTCCGGTCGCGGCCGAGACCGGAAGTTCGGATTGTTACTACATCTATTCGCTGTTATCTACTGAACTGTAAGTTACTATTGTTTGTTATTAAAATCGTTTTATCTGGATACTACACATGAGAGCCCCCTTGTCCTTCTGTTCTATACTTATGTGAGAGGTGGAGAACCTGGGAAAGAAAGAGTCAGCTGGATACTAGCCACTGGATGATTGTGGAGGAAATAGCTCTGGCTTTTAAATTGTGCTTCTTTATCAAGTATTGGAGGTGAGAGGCTGGGGGAAACAGGTGGTGCACTGGCTTGGCACTGAATTGAATCACTGGATCAGTACACACTGTGGAAGTCACTTTTATGCATGGACTTTGTTTATAGCTCACAAAGCATCTGCATGAACGGGAATTTATGAACATTTATGAT
The DNA here is from genome assembly GCF_037356315.1 of Lithobates pipiens. Taxonomy (NCBI): domain Eukaryota; kingdom Metazoa; phylum Chordata; class Amphibia; order Anura; family Ranidae; genus Lithobates; species Lithobates pipiens. The sequence goes on from NW_027507903.1 coordinate 640,347,052, forward strand.
TTACATATCTACTGTGTCTTTTAAAATTGTTTTTTGCACATTTTTTATGTCCTCGGATTTTGCATTTTTCTTTTTGGGCATATATATATTATATGAGCACATTTATTATCGCAGCAATTACCTTAATTGCATTTATTTAATTGCACTATTTGCACTTTGTGAGGTGATTCACACTCATTGCACTTTCTATATATATTTTTTAGTTTATTATTGATTAGATATTTTTTATGGTGAGCGCCGCAATTTATTTATTATTTATTGTATCACTAGTAGTGTGGAGATCACTATTTTTGCAGGCTGCTTCCACACTTTAATATGATTTAAAAAAAATTTTTGGTTTGTTACACATAGATTAGTAAGGTGAAGCGCACTAGTACCCTCTAATTATATATATATACACCCTACTTACATTATATTATTCCTATATACACCCCACTATACATTATATTTATTATTCCTATATACACCCTACTAAGCATTATATGTATTATTCCTATATGTAAAACTATCATACGTTCTATACATCTTTTCATGAGATTATATATTGTACACACACACACACACACACACACACACACACACACACACACTTGCAGGATCTTTGGCAAACCCTATGCAATATTTATCTCCATCATCACAGTGGATTACCAATACAACTGCATGGAATTATAAAATATCCCTGACATACGAGATACGGGGCCAGATCAACAGTTGAGGAATGCGAACTGTCGCACGCGACATCTGGTTGCCACCCGCCATCACATATAATGGAATATGCAAAATTTGAATAGATGCCATGTGGGCTTTGGACCAGATGCTATATCTAGACATTAATGTCTATGGATGGGGAGGAGTGTTGGTTATGCATCAAATTAGACTGCATATTGTACTATTTTGTAGGTCTTCTATACCAATAAACATTTTGTTATACAGGATACTGTGTTTTGTGTAGGAGTGACTACTGTATGCCCTGTATTGGTTTAGATGCAGCACACACCTAAGGGAGGGGAGCCTAAAAATTCACAAAAAGACCCCACAGGAGTCCTGACTCCACACATACCTAGGCACATACCTAGGCAGTGGACCATAAACAATTCCCAAAACTGACCCTTTGGAGTCCTGACCTACAGCTGACATACCTAGACAGGGGACCCCAACATTTTGCAATAGGGCCCTACTGGAATTCAGACCCACAACTAACTCATCTTGAAGTGGGCCCATACAATTCACAATAAAATTGTATGGGCCCTAGGAAGGGGGAACCAAAAAATTGACAATAAGGCCCCAATGGTTCCACAGCAGACACCTAAAGGAGGGGACCCTAAAAATCCACATTAAAACCCCACTGGAGTCTTGACCCAAAGTTGAAACATCTAGACAAGGACCTCAAAAATTCACAGGACCCCCAGCTGGATTCCTGGCACACCTAGATAGGGGACCCTAAACATTCACAGCAGGGCCCCATTTGGAGTCGTGATCTACAGCTGATGCATCTAGATGGGGGATCGCAAAATTTTACAATAGAACCAGACCGGAAATTTTAGCCCACCTAGAAGGACCCAAAAAATTCACAATTCACTGGAGTCCTCGTGTACCTAAAAAGGGGGACCCCAAATTTAACAATAAGGCCCCAATAGAATCCTGAACCACAGCCATCATACCTAGGTGAGTGGACCCTAAAAATTCACATTAAAACCCCTCTGGAGTCCTGACTGAAACGTCTAGACAAGGACCTTAAAAATTCACAGCAAGGCTCATCTGACGCACCTAGAAAGCGGGACCCTAAAATTGTACACAAAAACCCCACTGGAGTCCTGACCCACAGCTGAAACATCTACACAAGGAGCTCAAAAAAATAAAAAAAATCATCACAATAAGACCCTAACTGGAGTCCTGGCATACGGTACGTAGACAGGGGACATTAAAAAAAAAAAAAAAAAAAAAAAAAAAATCACAGCAGGGCCCCACTCAAGTCCTGACTTACAACTGATGCACCTAGACGGGGACCCCAACATTTTGCAATAGGACCCTACTGGAATTCTGACCTACTACTGACATACCTAAAAGAGGGACAAGACGACCTCACTGGAGCTGTCATCACCTAGTAAGGAGGAACCCAAAAATTGACAATAAGGCCCCATTGAAGTCCTGGCCCACGGCTGATGTACCTATGCAAGGGGACCCCAACAATTCATACAAAAAAAAAACACTGGAGTCCTGACCCAAATGCTAAAAGATCTAGACAAGGACCTCGCAAATTCATAAGAAGACCCCAGTGAAGTCCTGGCACACCTAGGCAGGAGACACAAAAATTCACAATAAGGCCCCACTGGAGTCCTGACCTAAAGCTGATGCACTTAGACAGGGTCCCCTATCTAAAATTTTACAATAAGAGCCTACTGGACCCACAACTAACAGAGAAGGGGTAGCCAAAAAATTCCCAATACGATTTCACTGGAGTCTTAAGGTACGTAGGAAGGAGGATCCCAAAAACTCACATTAAGTCCCCATAGGAGGCCTCACCTACAGCTGATGCACCTAGGTGAGGGAACCCCAAACATTCAAGGTAAGGCTCCACTGGTGTCTAAGCTGCACCAACAGCTTAGACACGTAGACAAGGGAGCCTAAACAATAAACATCACTGTAAAAGACCACTTGAGTCCTCACTCTCACCCAGAGACAAAGTCAACCAGTAAGTGCATTAGATTTGGCAAGCCACATTGCATTGGCCAAGTGCTGGACCGCATTCCTTACCTGCATCCATAGCTCTCCTGGGCCGGTCACCGCTGAGCGCCCCACTTCCACGAAGAAATAGTTGTCGGAATGGCCACAGCGGCGCACATTCATGAGCTGAAGGGTGACGGAGGGGTGGTCACAGCGAAGGCGTAGGAGGCCGAGAGTGCGGTCTGTCAGACACAGGCGGTAGGTTCCTGAGAGGTTGCGGGTCTGGCCGAGTCCTCGGGGCCGTACGCTTACCTGCCACACCTCCCTGAATGGTGGAACAGGCCAAACCGAGGCATCGGCGGAGGTGGACAGAGAACGAGCTGAAACAGAGTAGAAGAGGGACATAAGATGAGAATTATTTTAAAAACTTGAAAACTGACTGTCACTATGCAATAAAAAAATAAAATAAAAAATCAATGTTTATGTAGTCTGCCAATTTTCAATTACGCCCTTCATCTAGAGATCTGCAGAATTTTGCTCCATGAGAACCAAAGATGTATCATCTGCAAAGCGTTTCATACACCACATGAAAATAGATTAAGAAATGTGATCCACACAAGAGCCATGCAAGGATAGCTAAAGTCAAACTTTTTTTGTGGTTTACAGATTAGGAAATGGTTATTGCTCCACCCCACGCCGAAGCCCAATTTATTGGCATTTCTATGGGGGGGGGTTAACAGCATAGCACTGTAGTCCTTTTATACTCTTCCTTCTTCCTATTCATGAACCAACACAGTACTAGGAACTATGCCCTCTTCCTTCTCCTCATTCATAACCCGACACTAGGATACTAGGAACTGCATTTTCTTCCTATGTCCCATCTATCAGCCAGCACCGTACCAGGAACCATGCCCTCTCCATCCATGAACCAGCACAGTACAAGGAACCATCTCCTCTTTCTTCTCCCCATTCATGAACCAACACAACGCTAGGAACCATCACCTCTTCCTTGTCCCCCTTAATGAGCCAGCACAGCTTTAGGAACCATGCCCTTTACCTTCTCCTCATTCATAAAGCCAGCACAACACTAGGAACCGTGCCCTCATCCATGTGCTAGAAAAGTACTAGAAACCATGCAGTCTTCCCTCTCCTCATTCATGAGCCAACACAGCACTAGGAACCATGCAGTCTTCCTTCTCCTCGTTCATAAGCCAGCACAGTACTAGGAACCATGCCCTCTTCCCTCTCCTCATTCATGAACCAGCACAGCACTAGGAACCATGCCCTCTTCCCTCTCCTCATTTATGAACCAGCACAGTACTAGGAACCATGCCCTCTTCCCTCTCGTCATTCATGAACCAGCACAGCACTAGGAACCATGCCCTCTTCCCTCTCGTCATTCATGAACCAGCACAGCACTAGGAACCATGCCCTCTTCCCTCTCCTCATTTATGAACCAGCACAGTACTAGGAACCATGCCCTCTTCCTTCTCCTCATTCATAAGCCAGCACAGTACTAGGAACCATGCCCTCTTCCCTCTCCTCATTTATGAGCCAGCACAGTACTAGGAACCATGCCCTCTTCCCTCTCCTCATTCATGAACCAGAACAGTACTAGGAACCATGCCCTCTTCCCTCTCCTCATTTATGAGCCAGCACAGTACTAGGAACCATGCCCTCTTCCTTCTCCTCGTTCATAAGCCAGCACAGTACTAGGAACCATGCCCTCTTCCCTCTCCTCATTTATGAACCAGCACAGCACTAGGAACCATGCCCTCTTCCCTCTCCTCATTCATGAGCCAGCACAGCACTAGGAACCATGCCCTCTTCCCTCTCCTCATTTATGAACCAGCACAGTACTAGGAACCATGCCCTCTTCCTTCTCCTCGTTCATAAGCCAGCACAGCACTAGGAACCATGCCCTCTTCCCTCTCGTCATTCATGAACCAGCACAGCACTAGGAACCATGCCCTCTTTCCTCTCCTCATTCATGAACCAGCACAGCACTAGGAACCATGCCCTCTTCCCTCTCGTCATTCATGAACCAGCACAGCACTAGGAACCATGCCCTCTTCCCTCTCCTCATTCATGAACCAGCACAGCACTAGGAACCATGCCCTCTTCCCTCTCCTCATTCATGAACCAGCACAGCACTAGGAACCATGCCCTCTTCCCTCTCGTCATTCATGAACCAGCACAGCACTAGGAACCATGCCCTCTTCCCTCTCGTCATGCATGAACCAGCACAGTACTAGGAACCATGCCCTCTTCCCTCTGCTCATTCATGGACCAGCACAGTACTAGGAACCATGCCCTCATCCCTCTCCTCGTTAATGGACCAGTACAGTACTAGGAACCATGCCCTCTTCCTTCTCCTCGTTAATGGACCAGTACAGTACTAGGAACCATGCCCTCTTCCCTCTCCTCATTCATGAGCCAGCACAGTACTAGGAACCATGCCATCTTCCTTTCCCCATTCATGAGAGTGCAAGCTCTCTTTGCCGTCACTCAGGCCTCATTACGTATTTATCTCTTTGTGTGCAGTGAGGAGAGAGAGGGTGCTGTTGACCATGCAAGTCAACCTCCAAGCCACCATTAAACGGAATAAAGGGCTCCATGCACTGGCCCTAGGGGCATTGGAGGAACCCAAGTTTTTTTTGGTGACACTCTTTTTTTGGTTTTAATCCCTTCCTGGTCATATAACAGTGATTGGCCGTCACAGTGATGATGTGATCAGGAGCCCATCCTACCTGCTCTGTATTGTAAACCATGACCATGAGCTGTTAGTGACAGCGCAGTCACTGTGCTGGGGGTGTCCAGTGAGGGCACTACCAGTACAAAATTGTTACAATGACTGGTAGCATATACAGTAGCTCAGAAAAGTGAGTACACCCTCACATTTTTGTAAAAAAAAATAATTTTCATGTGACAACACTGAAGAAATGACACTTGTCTACAATGTAAAGTAGTGAGTGTACAGCTTTTATCACAGTGTAAATTTGCTGTTCCCTCAGAACACTCCTCCAAGATGACCAAATTGCTAAAGAAGCTGAAGGTAAAGCTGATGGACTGGCCAAGCATGTCTCCAGACCTAAACCCTATTGAGCATCTGTGGGGCATCCTCAAACTGAAGGTGGAGTAGCACAAGGTCTCCAACATCCACCAGCTCCGTGATGTCATCATGGAGGAGGGGAAGAGGACTCCAGTGCCAACCTGTGAAGCTCTGGTGAACTCCATGCCCAAGAGGGTTAAGGCAGTGCTGGAAAAAAAAATGGTGACCGCACAAAATATTGACACTTTGGGCCCAATTTGGACATTTTCACTTAGGGGTGTACTCACTTTTGTTGCCAACGGTTTAGACATTAATGGCTGTTTGTTGAGTTATTTTGAGGGGCGGCATATTTACACTGTTATATAAGCTGCACACTCACTACTTTACATTGTAGCAACGTGTCAATTCTTCAGTGTTGTCACATGAAAAGATAGAATAAAATATGTACAAAATATATGTGAGGGGTGTACTCACTTTTGTGAGATACTGTACTGCAGCACGGCCTTGTGAGCAGTGTGGTCAGACAGCAATGGGGGGGGTTGCCGACAACCACACTAGCTCAGCATCCAAGCCACTAGTAAAAAAATGGGAAAAAGCATCCCTTGGGGGTCAGGAGGAACAATCATTAGATGACGACTTATAACCCCTTTCCAACGGCTCTCTCTGCCTTACGATCTTCACGCTGGGGCTTCCCAGTTGTAGATCACAGCGATTGGCTGTCACAGTGATGGCGTAAACCAGGAGCCCATCTTACAGGCTTTGGATTGCAAACAGAGATTGGGAGCCATCAGTGACAGCGCCATCACAGTGGTGGGTGTACCAGGTGACCCACCTCCAACCAACCACCATGCCACCACATACATGTGTGCAGCCGGTGTTGAGGAGTTGAACCTTCCACACTCCATTTAAAAAGAATCGTGAAGAAAAGTTTTGGCTGTAGATACTTTGTAACATCCGACCCCGACCTCGAACGTGCTGTCAGGGTAAACACTGAGCAAGGCGAAAACTTTTCAATCATAGCACAGTGCAGATTAAATTCTCCCCCATGGTTAACCAATACAAGGAAAGGTCTACAAAATATCTCAAACTATCCGCAGGAGGCCACCATCCAATCACCTCCATTCCGCGAAGGCAATTACTTCTACCGACAGGTCAACACCGCTATATGAACTATTGACCGAAACAGGAAAAAAAAAACATCTTCTTCAATTATCGGAACGCTAAAGATAAAACATTACTTGTGGTTTACGGATTAGGAAATTGGTGATTGCTCCACCCCAGGCGAAAGCCCAATTTATTGGTGTTCCAATAGGGGATCTTTATTACGCCATTACCTAAAGAGGATCTTCAGTTTTCCCCCCCAAAAAATAAAAACAGCTACAAATACTTTAGCTGCTGACATTTAACAAAGGACACTTACCTGTCCAGGGATCCAGCGCCATCCTCACCCGGACCGGTCTTTGGGTCTCCAGTGCTGCCATGTCTAGTTTGGGAATCCGGCTTTGACACCCGGCTTCTTGCTGCGCTTCTTCAATGGTCCTGTAGCGTTCTGGGACCTGTGATGTGTCCCAGAAGGCTGTGGGTAAAGGATGATGGGGGGGGGGTTGGGAGGTGATCCAAGCAGAAAAGGAAGCGGGAACTAGGTACCCCCAAAAAAGTGCCCAAAATGTTAAAGGGGGGGGGGGGGCAGAGAAGTGTAACTTCCCCTTTTGGGTGAAATTCCACTATAAAGTGAACCCATCATCAGTTACATTTACAGGTATTCACAATACCCCTCCTCCAACAATGCCTTCATTATGTTTTTCTCTCCAGAAGGATGGGGCCATCTTTGCTCAGGCATCCTCCAGGGTCACTAGCTACTTCCTAGATCGAGAGTTCAATTCTTCCTGCACTTTTAGTGCAAGTCCTTGAGCTGGCTGACCACACAAAAACAATGCACTCCCTGTGTGGCTGAGGAAATGAGCTTGTGAGCTCCCTCTAGTGGCCAGCTGGCCATCTACAATCTCCCTATGTAAGGTATGAATATAGACGCATGCACCGAGATGCAAGATAGGGGCAGCCCCCTTGGGACTTTTTGGGCAGGATTGTAAAAAGTAGTAGTTTTAGTAAAAAAATAAAAAATAAAAAAAGGGAATATATGCCACTTTTATTATATACAAGGCATAAAGTGTAAACATAGCCCATTTGGGCAAAGTATTATACAGCACACAATGCATACATAGAAAAAGAGATAATGCATCAAACATTTAGGTCAAAACCAACAAAAAGAAAAGTATGCCCTGAGCTGCCGGAGACGATCTATGGTCAGTCAAATAGGGGTTTATTGCCCAACACGTTTCGTTTCCGAAATAAAGCAATGTATATAGCTTCATCAGGGGAGTTTTTTTTTTGGTGGGAAGGCTTTAGTTTTTGTTTTGTTTTTTCTTTCTAGAATATAAATATAATCAAATAGTAATCGCATTGCCACACAATTATATAGAGAGTTAAGCCTCGTACACGCGGTACGATTGTTGGCAGGGGATTGTCTGTTGAAAGACTGTTGTCCTAAAATCTTACCATTAGTACGCTTCTTTTGACAAATTGCTGTCCAATTTTCAGCTAAGAAATGCTGGAGGGCGGGATAGTATAAATTTTCGGCGGGCAACCGCTCTGACGTCAGATTTTTGTATGGTCAGTACACAAATCCGTCACGCAGAAGTCAAAAGTACAAAACACGCATGCTCGGAATCGTGTTTGTGGCACGATAATGCCAGTATGCAGGACAAGATCCTGGCACAGCCCCTTTTGACAAAAATAAGGACGCTTGCTTGGCCAACAATCGTACCGCGTGTACGAGGCTCAACTCCTTAGGGAAACCAATACCAGTGGTGGCCCATGCATTAAAGAGGAAGTAAACCCTAATGGGTTTACTTCCTTTTTGACTCCCTGCAAAGGTAAAGCATAATGGACTCCTATGCATCGCATAGTAGTCCATTATGTGTCACTTACCTGACACAGGAGCCAGCGAAGTCACCTCTGTCCCCTGTAGTCCGGAGCCCCCATCTTCTTGGTGGGTCTCGCTGCTCCGGCGCTGTCATTCGTCCGAGCCACAATGACGTCACTCCCGCGCATGCACACGGGAGTCGCCACTCGCAGCATATCGCCGTTAACTGCGGCGCACTCAGTGCACCTGCGCGCCGCTGTCTACTGCGCATGTGCCGTAGACAGCGGTGCCTGTCTTTTGGCAAACATCTCCTAAACCGTGTAGGTTTCTTAATCTAGGTTTACCTGTAGGTCAAAGTGGTCTGTAAGGGTTTACAACCACTTTAAGTGTGCACGGGCGCTGTCCCCTCTCTCCTGCCACCCCCTCTGTGCACTATGGAGTCATACATTGCATGACTCTATCCTTGGCCGCTGCAGCCACCCCCCCCCCCCCCCCCCCCATTCAAGCGTTTTCAGGTGCCGGCACCTGAATTACAGTGGCAGGGGTTGATTTTGAAGCACCTGATTAGAGCCATAGGCACCAATAGACGTCAAAAATGGTGACCTGTGAGCGCCACGCTTGGCGCTCGCAGTTCACTCAGCTGCGTTAGGGAAGCGAATGAATATTCGCTTTCTTAACACTGAACCGCCTCTTCCCCAATCAGGTGCTGGGGTCTCTTACCTGTCACCCGATTGGCTGAAAGGACAGGTCGCCACTGTTGGACACCAATCAGGAGGAGAGGACGGGAGTCTGGAGAGGAGGACGACAGGAGACGCTGACTTGAAGGACCCCGCTCGTCGCCATCACCTGCTGTCCCACCAAGACTGAGTAAGTGCCAGGCGAGTGGGAGGGGGGGGGGGGTCACACTTGCGGTATTCGATGGCACAGTGAAGCTGCAATTGATGGGCACAGTGAGGCTGCAACTGATGGGCACAGTGAGGCTGCAACTGATGGGCACAGTGAGGCTGCAACTGATGGGCACAGTGAGGCTGCAACTGATGGGCACAGTGAGGCTGCAACTGATGTTTTTTTTTTTTTTAGTTTGTTTGCGCCCTCCCAAAAATTTTGAGCACCAGTCGCCACTGACCAATACCTTAAAATTAGGGGGAAGTGCTGGATCCCTGACATCAAAAAGAGAGCCGCCATGGAGGGCGGCTCAAGACAGGGACTGGGCGATTCTCTGACGCAGGGGCGTAGACAAACTGGTATCTAGTGAGGGTAGGTGACACAAAAACATCAGACTCCCCAATGGTTATAACTTCCGTCCGAAACACTATGTAGATTGGAGGACTCCCGCCGTAGCGTACCTACTTTCCTGCTAGTGTGAACGCTACTAGGTCTAGAAAACAAATGAGTTGTGGAAGTGTGTATACCAAGTACATACCCAGATCTACCCATCGGCTGACATAGGTCATTAGTCCATCCCTAAGGTATATTTCTTGGCTTTGGATCGCCAACACCCCAACATTAGGGGAGGTGACCTAAACAAACGTTTACTGCAATGTGATCTATAAATCTTAAAGCTACCTCATTTCCCGGCCTCAATGAGGCATTTAATTTCAGGCCCTTCCTCCCTGGTTTTGTATCGGGGGTTGCGAGTTAAACCTCTAACCTTTTTTTTCAATTCCGAATTAGAGCTCTGAGATTTTAAATCTTGCTCTCAGGTTTGATTTCCCAACGTCATCTATCCCTGGCCGTTATAACTCTTCCTCTGTATGCCTGCTATTCATCTTCACCACATTTTTATTGTTTCTGTTCTCATTAGTTTGCGCCTTGTCAATTATTTGTCTATTTTGTATTTAGGTTCATTGGTCCCCCGCTGCGACTGTCGTGGTCCAGCGGATCCACTTGGTGGCGCTGTGGTGTAAATTCCTGTGGAGCCCATTTGCTCACAACCACCCTGCTAGTAGGCAGGTCAGGGCTGGGCTCAGCCCTTCCTTCTCTGAGCTGGCTGCTCAGCAGTCAGCTAATTGCCAGCTCCTATCTCTCTCCACAGTTTACTCAGCTGTTGATGATCCTGCTCGTCAGTCCTGCCTACTTAAAGAGGAGGGCCGTTTAAAAAAAAAAAAAAAAAAAAAAGTCAGCAGCTGCAAACACTGCAGCTGCTGACTTAATAAACACACTTACCTGTCCAGGGCGCCCGCGATGTCGGCCGCCCGAGGCCGACCCGTCCCTCGGCTCTCGGGTCCCGGCGCCGCCATTCCCTCTAAGGGAAACAGGCAGTGGAGCCTTATGGCTTCACTGCCCGTTTCCTACTGCGCATGCACGAGTCCCGCAGCGCTTTCTGAATGGGACGCGCTGTGTTCTGGAACACACAGTTCCCAGAACACAGCGCGACCCATTACCCAGAAGACGCCGCGACGAAGAGAGAAGACAGAAGATCTCCGCGGAGGAGGAAGAGGAAGATTAGGATTATGTGCCTAGCAACAGGCATTTCTGGTAAGTATAAAAAAAAATTTTTTTTCCTTTTTTTTTTTTTAGATTTTTTTTAGATTTTTTTAATTTTTTTGTTTTCAGGGTGGCCCTCCACTTTAAGCTGTCCAGTCAAGAGGATCTCTACCTTTGCCAACATCGCAGAAATTGAGATGCTCTCCTGCGATCCTGTTCAAGACTTGCTTTGCTGACATCCCCTCTGACTCCAGATCCTGCTTGAATGAATGAATGAATTGTATAGAGCTACAAATGCGAACTGAATCGCCTCAATCGCTTGCTGTTCCCCTACTTTGATCCCCAACTTCTGGCTTGGCTGACTATACATTCAGGTTACTGAACTCTGGCTTTGCTTCGACTACGTTTGTTCTTTTTTACCTTTATTATTAAACAAGTGTGATTTAACTGTACTTCTGTCTTGGCCCGATTTCATGATTTCCGACAGGTTCCACTCGTTTGTGGCCATTTTTTTGGGAATATACTATTTCCTGCTGTCCTCGCGCCCCTTTTTTGGGGGACCCATCCGACGCTGTAGGGAAAGTTTTCACACTGGTGACATTTGGAGGCGCAATGTCATCCCGCCCCAACAGACGGGGGCTACGCCACATGCCCCCTACATCAGAGAATCGCCCAGTCCCTGTCTTGAGCCTCCCTCCGTGGCATCTCTCTTTGATGTTGGGGATCTAGCACCCCCCCCCCCTCCTTTTGGGGGATGGTTTCCCTAATGAGTTACTCTCTATACAAAGGCAGACAAACGTCTCTGATGGAGTACTGCCACTGTGGTGGAATATCTGCATTGGTGCATCTTAAAAAAAAAAAAAAAAAGGGGATATTGTACTCTGTTGGCGGGGACACGATACTGTGCTCCACCACTCCTACCCTCGTGCAATATATTTTTTGCTTGCATATGATGAACACAAGAAAGTAGATGTTAAAATGTCTCTTTAACTTTTTACTTTCCTAGACAATAACACCTTTTCTTGCTGATGTAGTCTACAAGGCCTTACTTGTGGATGTTTGCAAACTGCTCATCCAGGAAAACACGCCCACTCACCTACTGCTCTCCGTGGCCTGCTTCAGTCCCTGTGAAATCCTCCATTGTTTTTATTCTACCATTTTCCTGGTTCTCTATTGTATGCGTGTGCTTTTTTTTTGTTCTTTGGATTAATAAGCGAGTATCCAATTGTGGCATATTCATAGCCACTTGTATACCTTAGTGTTGCTTGCATTACTGGCATTGTGTTTTATATTGCGTGGAACCTTGGTTTACGAATAACAAGGTTAACAAGCTTTTTGAAAGACAAGCAACTTTTTTCTTTTTTTTTTTATTCTGACTCGGTTTACGAGTGTTGCTTTCGCAAAACGAGCAGAATTCAAGCTAATGGGGTGTGCAGTACTGCATTTGGCCAGAGGTGCAGGGGGGCGCCGGGGACACTTGGAACGGGTCAGAGCCATTCAGAAATACTCAGACTGACTTGGAAAGGGTTTCCAAGTTCAGCCGAACTGTCCCCGAGTATTTCCGAGGCTTTCCGGAGCCCCCTCCCCCCCCACCTTTGGCCACATACGGTATTGCATGTAATAGAAGTCAATGCGGGAACAAATTATCTTCGTTTCCATTGACTTCTATGGGGAAACTCGCTTTGATATGCGTGTGAATAATAAAAAAATGTCCCTAGAAAGAAGAAAAAAAACCCTAAAGTCACCCCCCCCCCCAAAAAAAAAACCTCCCCTGATGAAGGAATACACCGCTTTATTTCCGAAACATGTTGGGCTATGTGCAAGAAACTCCCATATTTGACTGACCATAGATCGTCCCTGGCAGCTCAAGGCATACTTTTTTTGTTGGGTTTACATAGTTAGTAAGGTTGAATAAAGAAACCAGTCCATCCAACCTGAGTGAGTGTCTACAATTGTCCCTATCCCTGTACATCGCACATTCACATCGGTCACTACCCTCAAGGAGCCCACAATCCAAGACGCCCATTCATATACTAGGGCCAATTTTGGACATAAGCCAATTAATCTACCAGTCTTTGGAGCGTGGGAGGAAACCAGAGTACCCAGAGGAAACCCATGCAGGCACAGGGAGAACATGCAAACTCCAAGTAGGCAGTGTGGTTGAGATTCGAACCAGCGACCCTTGTTACTGCTAGGTGAGAGCGCTACCCACTACACCACTGTGCTGCCCAACTAGGTTGTATTGTGTGCTATATAATACTTTGCCCAAATGGGCTATGTTTACACTTTTTATGCCTTGTATATAATAAAAAGTGGCATATATTGCTTTTTTTTTTTTTTTTTTTTTTTTTTTTACTAAAACTATTACTTTTACAAACATTCCTGCCTAAAAAGTCCAAGGGGGCTGCCCCTATCCGTCTATATTCATATCTTACATAGGGAGATGGTAGATAGCCAGCTGGCCACTAGAGGGGGCTCACAAACTCATTGCCTCAGCCACACAGGGAGTGCATTGTTTTTGTGTGGTCATCCAGCTCAAGGACTTGCACTAGGGGTGCAGGAAGACTTGCCCTCTCTGCCTGACCCTGGAGGATGCCTGAGCAAAGACCTTGGTGAATGGGTCTATATTCATATATATTTAGGATGTTGGCAGCATGAAACACTACTATATCCCAATTGCTCATATTCCCTATGCAAGATAAAAAAAATTAAATAAAAAAAATAATCTCTAAAGAGGAGGTTTGTCAAAACGTGCTCTGGCTATACAAAGTGAAAAGCTACAATAAACGGCTAAAATAAAAATATGCGCTCACCGACAATACGCCATGCCCGAGACGCCTCCCCTATAAAATTGTATGACGTCATACACATAAATACTTCATTCCGTCCATTAATATTTAACAACCATAATTACAACTATTACATTCCGACATAGGACGCCTGCTGCCTACATTCCCCCGGGGAGCGCAACAAGACCAGCAATGATTTAACTGATCGTTATTATGAATTATTGATCACGGCCAATGCCTAAGCTTATAGCTTTACTACCGGCCTTAATGTGATTGGTTCAGTGTTCTCTGTACGGCGCTGCGGTATATGTCAGAGCTATATAAATGTATAATAATATTATTAATAATAGTGCTTGACTGTGGGGGGACATTAGAGTGTAAGCTCCTCTGGTGCAGAGACTGATGTGACTGGCTCAGTGTTCTCTGTACAACCCTGCGGTATATGTCAGAGCTATATAAATGTATAATAATAATAGTGTGTGACTGTGGGGGGACATTAGAGTGTAAGCTCCTCTGGTGCAGAGACTGATGTGACTGGCTCAGTGTTCTCTGTACAACCCTGCGGTATATGTCAGAGCTATATAAATGTATAATAATAATAATAATAATAATAGTGCATGACTGTGGGGGAGGGGGGGCATTAGAGTGTAAGCTCCTCTGTACAGAGACTGATGTGACTGGCTCAGTGTTCTCTGTACAGAACTGCAGTATATGTCAGAGCTATATAAATGTATAATAATAATAGTGTGTGACTGTGGGGGGCGGGGGGGGGGGACATTAGAGTGTAAGCTCCTCTGGTGCAGAGACTGATCTGACTGGCTCAGTGTTCTCTGTACAACCCTGTGGTATATGTCAGAGCTATATAAATGTATAATAATAATAGTGTGTGACTGTGGGGGGCGGGGGGGGGGGACATTAGAGTGTAAGCTCCTCTGGTGCAGAGACTGATCTGACTGGCTCAGTGTTCTCTGTACAACCCTGTGGTATATGTCAGAGCTATATAAATGTATAATAATATTATTATTATTATTATTATTAATAATAATAGTGCTTGACTGTGGGGGGACATTAGAGTGTAAGCTCCTCTGGTACAGAGACTGATGTGACTGGCTCAGTGTTCTCTGTACAGCCCTGTGGTATATTTCAGAGCTATATAAATGTATAATAATAATAATAGTGTGTGAGTGTGGGGGGGGGGGGGGACATTTGAGTGTAAGCTCCTCTGGTGCAGAGACTGATGTGACTGGCTCAGTGTTCTCTGTACAGCACTGTGGTATATGTCTGAGCTATATAAATGTATAATAATATTGCATGACTGTGGGGGGGGGGGGGGGGACATTAGAGTGTAAGCTCCTCTGGTACAGAGATCGATGTGACTGGTTCAGTGTTCTCTGTACAGCACTGCGGTATGTGCCAGAGCTATATAAATGTATAATAATAAATAATTATAATAGTGTGGGACTGTGGGGCGAAATTAGAGTGTAAATTTTTGTTTATTAAAATCTTGCAAGCATAAAGCTTGTTATTAAAACATATTTACGTATATACAAAATAAAGGAAAAGAGAATATATTCATAAATAAACAAGACAGGCTTACATCAGCAGATAACAAAAAAGCAAACAGATTTTTGCCAAAAAGCATAAATAGCAATATACATAAATATATAAAAGAAACATAATTGTATTACTAGCAGACTACAAAATGATGCAAAAACAAAGCCCTAACCTCCACCAAAACATACCCTCAGGCTAAGAAACAAATTAGACATATAACCCATGCCTTTTTTTTTTAGAAAAATCTGATCTGGTCAAGATCTAGGGGACGTGAAAGGTCAGAAAGAAAGTCGCACACCCAGAGACGGACAGACAGCAGCTACGGGCACCTGACATTCCTCCACGCCTTTGTCCAGGCCTCCAGCTGCCACCTGTCCTTCTCAAGACCTTGAATATTTCCCAACCTCACCCAGAATGTTGTTCACCACCACCTCGACCAGGAAGGACTTTTTTTTTTTCCCCCAGAATGGAAACTTGACACCGTGCGTTCCACGAGAAGGAACGGGCTACTAAGCCAACTAGAAAAAAAGTGTCTCAAAGTCAAAATCCCGACGTGTCTCAGAGGCTCCTGTACGACCACTCCGCATAACTCAAGCGAGAAAGGAGGCCCACCCACCAGCTTATAGACTTCTACATTGAAGGTACACTGAAGCAAGAAGTGGTCCTTTGTCTCTTTCACCCCGCCACACTCCACTCTTGGACAACCACGGTTCAGAGTGATGCTTCAAATTGCCCATCACATAGAGTCTGCCATGGAACGAGAACCAGGCCAAATCCCAAAACTTTACAAAGGGACTCTTTCCAGATGGATCAAACGCAGATCCTCCCTCATAACAGGGCCTGGGCAATCCCTCAAGGGCAATGGCTCGCTAAAAGCAGATTCAACAACCCTCTTCTCCAGGGCCTTTCTAGGAAGAGACTTCATTTCCTCTGCAGTCACTCGCCACTGCCAAAGGATTTTCAGGCATGTGACAACGTAAGACGGGAGCTCACCATGTTAGACCCTCAGGCTTTTCACTGGCCCACCATTCTGCCAGCTTTGCAAAAAAGGGCCTAAACCAGGACTGAAAAATACCAACCCACTCAGGTGGGTTCCTCTGCCAGCAAATTCCCAAAATTTTGTTTCAAAAACATCAGAGAAAAAAAACATACCACCAGTTGACCATTTCTAGGCCACCCATCTGCCTGGGAAGGTAGGTTACAGGCCTCTTAATGAGGTTCAGTTTGCTCCCCCATAACAGTTGGAAGAAACAGCTGTAGATTCTCGCATAGAGAGACACTGGCAAAACATACAAAGCTGACATACAGTAATACCGGGATCAGGTCAATTTTAATCAGGTCAATCCTTTCCCTGCAAGAGAGTTTCCAATCCTTCCAGCTGGCAACCTTAGCATCGGCACCTGGTAGCCTGCTTTCCCAATTTGCAAGACCATAAATCGCCAGGGACCAAATTTGATGCCTAAAACTTTAAATTTCCTGTTGGGAATCTCAAAGCCATCACCTTCCTCTCCCATCCAAAAAAACATCACTCTTGTCCCGATTGATCTTTGAGCCAGATGCCTCAGCATACTGCTCCATCACTGAGACCACCTCCTCTGTACCAGAGATGAAAACAGACATGTTGTTATCAGTATAGGCCATGATCCTCAGGGGAGGCTCACCAGGAATACCCAAAGGCACCCCCGCACAACGGTCCCCCCTCTCTAACCTCCCGATGAAGGGATTGATTGCAAACGCGTATAGCAAATTACTCAAAAGGACACCCCTGAGCAGTGGGGGTGCGTCCATAAAGGGCACAGGAGCGCCACCCCCCTCTCCTGTCACCTCTCATCATAGATAGATTCATGCATTCCATGAATCTATGGTCGCCGCTACCGCCCCCTTTTCAGGTGTCTGGCTCCTTGTTGGACGCCAGGCACCTGAATTACAGCGGCGGGGTTTTTTTTTTTGGAAGCGCCTGATTAGAGCCGTGGGTTCCAATAGGCATCCTGATTAGAGCCGTAGGCCCTAATAGGCTTCCAATATGGTAAACAGCGGGCGCGCTGCTGTGCATTTGCTGTTTACTCAGCGTTGTGTTAGGAACACTGACCCGCATCTCAGCCAATCAGGTGCTCTGGTCTGGTTGCCTGTCACCTGATTGGCTGAAACAACAGGTGTTGTGATTGGACTCCTGATAGAGAGGACTGGAGACATTGAGGAGCGTGGAGGACACCACCGTGACCCGCTGTGAGACAGGCAAATCCCGACTCCTGGGCAATACACACTGGCGGCAAATGATGGGGCACACCGACGGCAAATGATGGGGCACACTGGCGGCAAATGATGTATTTTTTTTCTGTTTGCGCCCCACCCAAAACATTTTGAGCGCCAGCCACCACTTCCCCTGACGCACACTCGAGCCAACCTCAAAGGGCCATCCGGGCCAAACATTCACAAGCATGAAGCTTTCAGCCCCTCTGTACAAGGTCTTCAGCCAAATCGATAAAGCCCCCCTCCAGGCCATACTTGCCAAGAAGCAGCTCATGATTGACCCGATCAAAAGCTTTAGCCCGATCCAATGCCAGCAAGTACTTTCTCCAGCCTGCATCCCTGCACCGCTCCAAGGCCTCCCGGACAGCTAACACCACTGAAAAAGTGCTTCTACCCTGAACCGAACAGTGCAGGTGGCGAGAAAGAAGATTGCCGGCTACGGACGATAAACGTCAGAAAATTATTTTTGCCAGTATCTTCCTATCAACATTGAGAAGGCTAAAGGGCCACCAATTCTCATTTCTCAAAGAATCTGTACCATTTGACAGGAGAATCACCGCAGATTGTCGCATGGAGGGAGAGAGGGAACCCTCTCTCAGACAGCCATTAAAAACTCCAAATATGGGGCCAGAGTAACCTTAAATGGCTTATAAAACTTGGCAGTCAAATCCATCTGGCCCGGGCAACTTCTTGATGGCAAGCTTCTCAATAGCCTTAACCACCTTGTCTGCAGTGATGTCCTCGGTCCAACTCACAAGAGAACTGCCATTTCCCAGTCCTGGAATAGAATCCAGAAAACTTGATACACCTGCCTGATCAAAGGTCCCTCCTACCCAGAAGGTCAACATAATAATATGACCTGCCATTTTCCAGGAACCCCCCGACTTGGACTTCAAGGAACCCGTTCTGTCAACCAGGTCTACAGCTGACTTAACTGCTCTACCTTGTTTACAATTCTGGTAAGGGTCGTGCGAGTGATATTTCCCATAATCCCTTTCCAGAACCAAAGAGGCATGCCTGTCATATTGAGACTCCCTGAGCAAGAGTAAAACCACAGAGAACATCTCCGTATCTCCATTATTGGAGACAAGACCATCAAGCTTTCTCCGCAGATGCTGATAGCCGACATATTTATCAAGCTTTTTGCCTTTTTTTTTGTTGCACACATTTTTACACGTGTGACTGGTAGAGTGTAGGTCCTCGGGCCTGCCCTGAACGTCTTGGGAGGGGGGGGGTGGACATGGCCTTGGTTCACCCTCTCTCATAGGATCTCCTTCGGGGAAGCCCCACCTAGTACTTGGTGGCGGTCCATTTTGGCAGATCCTACAGAGAACGGGGTCCGCCTGGTTTTGGTCAGATGGACCAAGTGTAAATTCCTCAGTCCCCGTCTGGAGCCTAACGTCCCTGGGGGGGATCAGGGTTAAGGTCCTTCTCCTTTGGAGGACTATGTGTACACCTGTTGCACGTTTTTGCGTGCGTTTTTATTTATTTTATTTTTTTTTTGGGCACTGGGTGGAGTTTTTGGAGTGTGTTCACACGCTACAGGCAAAAAAAAAAAATATCAAGCTACTTATTTCTTCCTATGGCCTTGAAAAACCCAAACGATCCTTCGTTTTGTAAGCTCCCCCCACTCTGAGTTACTGCTGCAAAAGTCCATGATCGATATCTGTGCCCGCAAAAGATTGGTTTCACCACCTCATTGCCCAGGAGTGCCAAAATCAGCTTCCAGGTTCCCCTCCCCCTTAGGTGGTGTATCGGCGCTATTCAGAGTCACAGACCGAATACGGAGATCGGAAAACTCCACCGCCTGACACACTGGTTCCCGAAAAAGCAGAGTTACCCTTTAAAAAGAAAAAAAATGTTCTACTCTGTCTACTACCTTGCTGAAAAGCGAATCCCGTGTCGTCTGGGCACATCAGCCAGACCCAGGGGCCCACTGACCATTCGCCAACTCGGGCACTGCCCGAGGGCCCCGGGCCACTAGGGGGCGCCATCAGGGTTGCCAGCCTCAGTAAAACCAGGGACAGTATGTAAAAATTTTTTTTTTTTTTTACATCTGTCTATGAAATGTCCCTTACCCACATCCTTTTGGTCTAAAAATCCTGAGATTATAGCTGCCCCACCTCTCCAGTACCTTCTTAGCCAATAGAAACATGTCTGTGTATACTGTGTGATTGTATACTGTGTGGCCCCATAATCTGATTGCCTGGGGGCCCCATAATCTCCTATTGCCTGGGGGCCCCATGAGTTGTCAGTCCACCCCTGGCCAGACCTACCTCTCTAGCCATTTTTTTTTTTTTTTTTAAAGCCATCACAGTCCAGTCCGGTACCTTTCCTGTCCTTAGTCCTAGTGATGGTGTTGAAATCACCACCGAAGACAACTTGCTGGGCTGTAAAAAGAAAAAAAGTCTTGATCTTCATGAAGAGACATTTCCTGTCCCTCTTTGTCTGGGGCCCATAGAGGTTGAGCAGGTGCAGGTCCTGTACCCCCTCCATGGAGAAGTCCAAGACCATACCTCCCCATCTCTACGTCAATAATCCACCGTCAGGTTACCATGCTGAAAAAAAATGAAAAAATAAAAAGTACCCCAACTCCAGGTGTAAGATTCGGCAGCAAGAGACCAGAAGTTGGGGCCTCGCCTACACTCCTTCACCAGATGAATAAAAATCGGTCAAAACTAGAAAACCGGGTCTCTTACAAAAAAGAAAACATCAGTATCAAACTTGCCCAGCAAAAAAAAAAAAAAAAATAAGGCCGAGCACTAACTGATTTTATGCCACCTTCAGTAGCGTGGGAACCGCCATCAGGATGATTGAGCTACGCGTTTCTTAGCCTACTTACCGTATATACTCGAGTATAAGCCGAGATTTTCAGCCTCTTTTTTGAGGCTGAAAGTGCCCCCCTCGGCTTATACTCGAGTCATCGCCGTCTGACTGCTCGATCAGCGTATCGAGCAGACAGACGGCGGACATACTACAATTCGAAAGCCGCGCCTCCGCCTCCGCCTCCGCCTGTGATAGGCGGAACACTGAATTTCCCAGCAGCCTGTGTTCCGCCTATCACGGACATCGTCTCATCCTCGTCCGTAGTACGAGGATGAGACGATGTCCGTGATAGGCGGAACACAGGCTGCTGGGAAATTCAGTGTTCCGCCTATCACAGGCGAAGGCGGAGGCGCGGCTTTTGAATTTTAGAATGGCCGCCGAGGCGCCGACGAAGAGCGGCGATCCTGGCAAGGCACGGGACGGAGGCAAGGCACGGCACGGGACGGGACGGAGGCAAGGCACGACACGGGACGGAGGCAAGGAGGCAAGGCACGGCATGGGACGGAGGCAAGGAGGCAAGGCACGGCACGGGACGGAGGCAAGGAGGCAAGGCACGGCACGGGACGGAGGCAAGGAGGCAAGGCACGGGACGGAGGCTCGGGACACAGGCTCGGGACACAGGTAGGCTGGACACACACACACACACACACACACACACACACACACTCCAAATATGGGGCCAGAGTAACCTTAAATGGCTTATAAAACTTGGCAGTCAAATCCATCTGGCCCGGGCAACTTCTTGATGGCAAGCTTCTCAATAGCCTTAACCACCTTGTCTGCAGTGATGTCCTCGGTCCAACTCACAAGAGAACTGCCATTTCCCAGTCCTGGAATAGAATCCAGAAAACTTGATACACCTGCCTGATCAAAGGTCCCTCCTACTTAGAAGGTCAACATAATAATATGACCTGCCATTTTCCAGGAACCCCCCGACTTGGACTTCAAGGAACCCGTACTGTCAACCAGGTCTACAGCTGACTTAACTGCTCTACCTTGTTTACAATTCTGGTAAGGGTCGTGCGAGTGATATTTCCCATAATCCCTTTCCAGAACCAAAGAGGCATGCCTGTCATACGCATGCCTGACGGAGGCAAGGAGGCAAGGCACGGGACGGAGGCTCGGGACACAGGCTCGGGACACAGGTAGGCTGGACACACACACACACACACACACACACACACTCCAAATATGGGGCCAGAGTAACACACACACACACACACACACACGGACACACACACACAGGGATGGATGGATGGATGGAGACACACACACACACACAGGGATGGATGGATGGATGGAGACACACACACACACAGGGATGGATGGATGGATGGAGACACACACACACAGGGATGGATGGACACACACACACACAGGGATGGATGGATGGATGGACACACACACACACAGGGATGGATGGATGGATGGACACACACACACACAGGGATGGATGGATGGATGGACACACACACAGGGATGGACGGACACACAGGGACGGACACACACACAGGGATGGACAGGCATGTCTCACCCTCGGCTTATACACGAGTCAATAAGTTTGCCAGTTTTTTTGGGGGTAAATTGGGGGCCTCGGCTTATATTCGGGTCGGCCTATACTCGAGTATATACGGTAACCCTCCCTCCTACTTGGAGACCCTACAACGCTTCAATGTTCCTTGTGATGCCTCCTCCATAGAAATCACCAACTCATCACCAGAAGAAGAACTTCCACCCTCCACCTCAGAAAACATCTCAAAAACCATTGGCCAATGGCCACCTCCACCCATTATACTAAATGTATAATAATAATAATAATAATAATAATAATAATAGTGTGTGACTGTGGAGGACATTAGAGTGTAAGCTCCTCTAGTACAGAGACCGATGTGACTGGCTCAGTGTTCGCTGTACTGCACTGCGGTATATGTCAGAGCTATATAAATAATGTGTGTGGGGAACATTGCAGGTTTATAGCTCCCTCGGCGTGACTCAGAACTGGCAATAAAAAAAAATAATAAAATGCAGTAGTCAGGGGTCATGGCTGCTCCTCTTATACTGTGAAGTACTACGTGGGCTCCGTTTCTTTTCTCACGAAGATCGTTACCTGCGGGGGAACGTAGCACAATAATTAGCTGCGTCACATAGACGGCCTTCACAACCACCTTGCCAACCGGATGCAAGGCCGCCTATTACAGAAACCAACAATAGGGATGGGTAAAAGTGATTTCAGCGAAACCCGAGTTGTAAGAATTCCGTCGAATGTGCATGTTCCCCTATGATTGTCAGCTCCATCTAGTGGCCAGAATGAGATTTATTTATTTTTCTCCTGAAATACCTCAAAATCTGAGAAATAGCGCATTCGAGCCACTAGATGGAGCCAAAGATCACAGGCAGGCCATTAGATGTAGTATGGGGATTATGCCTTCAAAATACAGATCAGGGGGTCTGGTCCTACCAGCAGTCACAGTGCTGGGGGAGCATGGCGGAGCGCAAACATCAGGGCAGTATGGAAGAGGACCTACCTCCATGCTGCTAGACACACACACACACACACACACACACACACACACACACAAAGGTAGGTGAGCTCATTACTGTGCTGCTTCTCCTTTCCCTGTCCAGTCACAGGCTGAGGGCTAGTCCTGGACAACCTGGCTCAAGTCAAGCAAAAGTTCGCCCTGAACAGCACCTGTTCAGGGAACACGCCACTCCCCCCCCCCCCCCCACACACCAAAGCAGCTTGTCCCCATGTTGATAACAAGGGCCTCAGCCCGACAACCCTGGGTGGTGGTTGTATGGGTCTGCGGGCAAGGGGTTTATATGACCACCGGCCCAGCATGCACCGGTCGACGATGTCACAAGGGGGTGGTGCCACAAGGTGACATCACCGGGGTGGCCCCACCCCTTATCTAAGAACTGACAAACGGAGGAGCAGGCATTCGGCGGTTAGCCTTCATCGTGGGCAGAGTTTTTCTTATCTCTCTTTTGTGGGGTTCGGTCGTGGCGGCGGGCATCGTAATTGGTCGATGGATTTACATTGGGCGACATTGTTTCTTTTTAATAAAGGCATTGTCAAAAACTGCCTCCTGTCTATTTATTGACACTTTTTTGGGTGAATGGGTAGGGGTTACACTTGTTCACATAAGGGGGGGGGGGGGAATCTAGGGCCACACTTGTTAAAGGGAGCTCCCAAATTCCGATAAGCCCCCTGCCTGCTGATCCCCATAACCACAGCCCAGGGTCGTAGGGAAGAGGCCCTTAACCACATCAATATGAGAACAAGGTGCTTTGGGGTGGGGGGGAGGGCAGAGCCCCCCCATGCCCCAAAGCACCCCCCCATGTTGAGGGCATGTGGCCTGGTATGGTCAAGGAGGGGGGGCTCGTTCGCCCCCTCCTCCCCTTTCCTGACCTGCCCGGCTGCATGCTGGGAAAGGGTCTGGTATTGATTTTTTTTTTTGAGGGGGGAACCTCCCCCCATTTTTTTTTAATTTCAAAGTTGTGGCGTGGGGTTCCTCTTAATTCAATACCAGACCCAAAGGGCCTGGTATGGATTGGGGGGCCCCATACCATTTTTTTTTTTTTTTAACATTTTTGTATTTCCGGCAATTTAAATGTCATTTTATTTCTTTATAAATGTCATTTTTGCTGCAGCAGGTTCTATACATGGTACAGATGCGCCACTTTACAGGCAGACTAAGGGGACCCCCCCCCCCCCCCAGGCACGCTATTTAAAGGAATTTTTTCATCTTTATTGTTTCACTTTAAGCATAATTAAAATCTCTACACCTGTAAAAACAATATTTTTAAAAAAAAAAAATATATATATATATATATATATATATATATATATATATATATATATATATATATATATATATATATATATAATATTTTTTTTGCATTGATACATGCCCCTCAGGGCAGTACCCGGACCCTCATACACTTTTTATGGACAATAACTTGCATATAAACCTTCAGATTTTTCAAGTTCACGTCCCATAGACTTTAAATCGGGTTCCCTGTTCGGGTTAGAACTTTTGTGAGTTCTGGCACAAACCAAACCGGGGGGGGTGTTGGGGTTCAGCCAATTTCTAGGCATAGCTACATTAATGTATAATAATAATAATAATAATAATTAATTATTAAGTGTGTGACTGGGGGGGGGGGGACATTAGAGAGTGTAAGCTCCTCTGATGTGACTGGCTCATTGTTCTCTGTACAGCACTGTGGTATATGTCAAAGCTATATAAATGTATAATAACAATAGTGTGTGGGGGGACATTAGAGTGTAAGCTCTTCTGGTACAAAGACTGATGTGACTGGCTCAGTGTTCTCGGAGCAGCCCTGTGGTATAGGTCAGAGCTTTCTGACATGTTCTCTACTTGGCCAGTTGTAACAAATATAGGAGACAATTGAAAAACATTTTAGATACAAAATCAAATATTCAGAGTGATACAATTTGATACTTTAAAAAAAAAAAAAAAAACAGTTACATTTAGAACAACCGTACTCTCAGGGATATCTGCTGCTATAGGATTCCGAAACCATCGTGTAGGATGACCGATTGCCCGAGCGAGGCAACCTCAGCACTCAGGCTTTTGTGGAACTACAAGTTCCATGATACTCTTCCCCCCCCCCCAGAGGCATGATGGGATTAGTAAACTCTCTACAGCTGAACACCAAAGGTTGCGCACCCCTGGGCTACATTCTTTAAAAATGTAGTAAAACTTTTGAAGCATCACGAAAAATAAAATAATAATAATAATAATAATAATATTTTTATTTTAATAATATATTTCTATATTATATTTTTATTATTAATAATATAAAAATATATTATAAAAACCAAAAAGATTTGTTTTTATAAATATTATATTTTTATATTTATATTATAATTATTTATATCAATAATAATTATAATATAAAAATATAATATTATAAAAAAATAATAAAATTATAAAAAACAATATTTTTGTTTTTATATTATATTTTTATAGATTATATTTATAATAAAAATAATTATAATATAAAAATATAATATTATAAAAAATACAAATATATTATAAAAAACAATATCTTTTTTTATAATATTATATTTTTATCGATTATAATTTATATTAATAATAAAAATAATTATAATAATAGAAAAATATAATATTATAAAAAAATAATAATAATAAAAATATATTATAAAAAACAATATTTTTGTTTTTATAATATTATATTTTTATCGATTATAATTATTTATATTAATAAAAATAATTATAATAATAGAAAAATATAATATTATAAAAACAATAATAATAACTAGGGCTACAACTAACGATTATTTTCATAATCGATTAGTGTGATTTGCTCTTTGTACTATAAAGGGCTAATTTTAGTTTTTTTGTTAACCCCATTATGTTAGTGGCCGATTATTCGATTATGAAAATAATTGATTAATTTCATAATCGATTAGTTGTTTCAGCCCTAATAATAATATAAATGAACAATATAAATAAGAATATAAATTAATTTAATAAAAAAAATTCATTTATATATACTGTATATACATATACAGTATATAAAGGGTGCATTTTTTATTTTTATTTTTTCTGCAGGCAGACAGAGGATTGGACAGGGTGCATTTTTAATGGCAATTTTTTTTCCATTCCGGAAGGAAAAAAAAAAAGTCTCTTCTCTTGGCCAACAGTATTAGGACGCGCATGACACGGCCGCACAATCTTTTATTTTTTTTTTGTTTTTTTATGCATCTGCATTCTACACGGGTCAGATGATTTTTTCCTCGTCGGGTAATTTAATGCTTTTCAAAAAGTTTGGACTTGCAAAAAAAAAAAAAAATAATAATAATAATAATAAAAAAAAAAAAAAAAAAGGCAGCAGAGCGTGCCAGCGTGGCAGAGGAAGAACAAGCGACTGGATTTTAAATCTGTAATTAATGGCTGTAGCATGTGCGGCCGGGATCCACGGCGGCACGGTCGGATTGCGCCGTGTGTACAAAGCGGAGGGGGGGGGGGTTGTTGCGCCGTAAATCTGGCCAGCACGCCGGGGGTTAAACTGACCAGATGCAGTCCTACGGGGGGCGAGGGGTTAAGGCGTGACGCTGCGCAAGAAAAACAAGGAGCGCTGACGCCAGAATCGCCATAGAAACGCACTTTTTTTTTTCCCCTTCCTCCATCACGCCGGTTTTGGTTACTGTGGCAACACTGCCAGACGGACAGACTTCAGAAATACGTGCATCAGAAGCTGCGGCAAGTCAGGGAGAGCCCGCCTCATTTCCAGGACAGAGGGCGTCCGGCATCATCTAGCTCTTTCCTCCCAAGCCTGACTGTCCCTCCCCTTTCATTCATTGGATTTTAGTTCTTCCAATCATGGAGACTCGACATCACATGCAGGTATTACCGAGGGTGGTCTGCCTAGGGCAGTGATGGCGAACCTTGGCACCCCAGATGTTTTGGAACTACATTTCCCATGATGCTCATGCACTGTGCAGTGTAGTTGAGCATCATGGGAAATGTAGTTCCAAAACATCTGGGGTGCCAAGGTTCACCATCACTGGCCTAGGGACACCCACCTACCAAGGCTTTTTGATATTTGCATAACTCCTCCCACTACTTACATCAGGGCTGATGTACTGGGGGGAGTACTAGGACAGGGGGGGCTGAGATGTTTTCTGGAAGCTCTGTACCGCCCCCTGCTGGCCTCTCCCACCAGCCATGATCTGCCCGCATTGCATAGAGAAGCGCAGAGACCTCCCCTTTCCATTTCTACAGAGATGGGCGTCTCCTCGCTTCCCGTCACTGCTCTGTTCTTACAAGTGGGCGGGGCGATTGGTGGGAACTGCAAAACATCCACCAACCAATCAGAGAGCCGCTTTGTTCTCTCTGGCACAGTCACAGAAGCCAACTGTATGTCAGAGTCACCCTGTGAGGGCAGAAATGTGCTCTGATCTGGGCTGTACTCCCTGACCTGGAACAAGCATGCAGCCAGTGAAGTCTGGACTCCTATCCTGGCCATTGGCTGGAATGAGACAACCCAGATGTCGGCACCAAAAAACAGCAACTCAGTGAGAGCTGCACTTCAATCACCGCTCCCTGGGGACCGGGGAGAAAACATGTCCCCTCCGAAGGACAGAGCCGGACCCCACCGATTATAGAGTGACACATAGCGACACACGCACAGCACTGCGACAACCACCCCGCTACAACGCGACACGCCCCCGCTACACCTCCCCTGCGGCACCTCTCCCCCTCTACACACCCCCCGCGACACCTCCTACATCATGACACTTCCCCGCTACACCTCTCCCCCTCTACACCACGACACGCCACCGCTACACCTCTCCCCCTCTACACCACGACACTTCCCCGCTACACCTCTCCCCCTCTACACCACGACACGCCACCGCTACACCTCTCCCCCTCTACACCACGACACTTCCCCGCTACACCTCTCCCCCTCTACACCACGACACTTCCCCGCTACACCTCTCCCCCTCTACACCACGACACGCCACCACTACACCTCTCCCCCTCTACACCACGACACTTCCCCGCTACACCTCTCCCCCTCTACACCACGACACTTCCCCGCTACACCTCTCCCCCTCTACACCACGACACTTCCCCGCTACACCTCTCCCCCTCTACACCACGACACGCCACCGCTACACCTCTCCCCCTCTACACCACGACACTTCCCCGCTACACCTCTCCCCCTCTACACCACGACACGCCACCGCTACACCTCTCCCCCCTCTACACCACGACACTTCCCCGCTACACCTCTCCCCCTCTACACCACGACACTTCCCCGCTACACCTCTCCCCCTCTACACCACGACACTTCCCCGCTACACCTCTCCCCCTCTACACCACGACACTTCCCCGCTACACCTCTCCCCCTCTACACCACGACACGCCACCGCTACACCTCTCCCCCTCTACACCACGACACTTCCCCGCTACACCTCTCCCCCTCTACACCACGACACGCCACCGCTACACCTCTCCCCCTCTACACCACGACACGCCACCGCTACACCTTCCCTTGGGCACCTCTCCCCCTCTATGGTCTGTAGAGGGGGAGAGGTGCCCAAGGGAAGGTGTAGCGGTGGCTACACCTCCTACACCATGACACTTCCCCACTACACCTCTCCCCCTCTACACCACGACACGCCACCGCTACACCTCTCCCCCTCTACACCACGACACTTCCCCGCTACACCTCTCCCCCTCTACACCACGACACGCCACCGCTACACCTCTCCCCCTCTACACCACGACACTTCCCCGCTACACCTCTCCCCCTCTACACCACGACACGCCACCGCTACACCTCTCCCCCTCTACACCACGACACTTCCCCGCTACACCTCTCCCCCTCTACACCACGACACGCCACCGCTACACCTCTCCCCCTCTACACCACGACACGCCACCGCTACACCTTCCCTTGGGCACCTCTCCCCCTCTATGGTCTGTAGAGGGGGAGAGGTGCCCAAGGGAAGGTGTAGCGGTGGCTACACCTCCTACACCATGACACTTCCCCACTACACCTCTCCCCCTCTACACACCCTCCGCTACACCTCCTACACCGTGACACTTCCCCGCTACACCTCTCCCCCTCTACAGACCCCCCGCTACACCTCCTACACCGTGACACTTCCCCGCTACACCTCTCCCCCTCTACAGACCCCCCGCTACACCTCCTACACCGTGACACTTCCCCGCTACACCTCTCCCCCTCTACACCTCCTACACCATGACACTTCCCCGCTACACCTCTCCCCCTCTACACCTCCTACACCGTGACACTTCCCCGCTACACCTCTCCCCCTCTACAGACCCCTCGCTACACCTTCTACACCGTGACACTTCCCCGCTACACCTCTCCCCCTCTACAGCCCCCTCCCGCTACACCGTGACACACCCCACTACACCTCCTACACCATGACACACCCCGCTACACCTCTCCCCCTCTACACGCCCCTCGCCCCACCTCTCCTCCTCTACACTGTGACCTGGCCCCCGTGACACCTCTTATGCCGTGACACACCCCCGCTACACACTCCGCCACTACACCTCCTTGCGACACCTCTCCCCCTCTACACCGTGACACGCCCCTTGCTACACACGCCCCCGCTACACCTCCTCACGACACCTCTTCCCCTCTACACCGCGACACGCCCTCTGCTACACAACCCCCACTACACATCCTTGTGACACCTCTCCCCCTCTACACACCCCCCGCTACACCTCCTCGCGACACCTCACCCCCTCTACACCGTGACACGGCCCCTGCTACACAACCCCCGCTACATACGCCCCCGCAACACCTTACCCCCCTTTTACACCGCGACACGCCCCTGCTACACATGCCCCCGCTACATCTCCTTGTGACACCTCTCCCCCTCTACACACCCCCCCCCGCAACACCTCCTCGTGATGCCTCTCCCCCTCTACACAACCCCTGCTACACCTCCTCGTGACACCTCTCCCCCTCTACACTGCGACACGACCCGTGCTACACAACCCCCCGCTACACATCCTCATGACACCTCTCCCCCTCGAGACGCCCCCCGCTACACCCCCCAATATAGACTCTGCCGCTACACCTCCTCCCCTCTACACTGCGACACACCCCCTATACACCACGTCACGGCTCCCTCTACACCTCTCCCCCTCTACACAGCCCCCGCTACACCTCTCCCCCAATACACCTCCCCCGCTACACCTCTCCCCACTACGCCGAGGCACCTCCCCTGCTACACACCCTCCTGCTACACTGCGATACCTCCCTGATAGACACCCCATCACACCTTCCTCCCGCTACACAGCAACACATGCACACTACAACACCCCACCACCAATACACTGCAAAACACACATCACTATGCTGCCCCCCCCCCCCACACACACACACACACACACACACACACACACACACAGTATCTCACAAAAGTAAGTACACCCCTCACATTTTTGTAAATATTTTCTTCTATCTTTTCATGTGACAACACTGAAGAAATGACACTTGTCTACAATGTAAAGTAGTGAGTGTACAGCTTGTATAACAGTGTAAATTTGCTGTCCCCTCAAAATAACTCAACACACAGCCATTAATGTCTAAACCGCTGGCAACAAAAGTCAGTACGCCCCTAAGAGAAAATGTCCAAATTGGGCCCAAAGTGTCAATATTGTGTGTGGCCACCATTATTTTCCAGCACTGCCTTAACCCTCTTGGGCATGGAGGTCACCAGAGCTTCACAGGTCACCACTGGAGTCCTCTTCCACTCCTCCATGATGACATCACGGAGCTGGTGGATGTTAGAGACCTTGTGCTCCTCCACCTTCCGTTTGAGGATGTCCCACAGATGCTCAATAGGGTTTAGGTCTGGAGACATGCTTGGCCAGTCCATCACCTTTACCCTCAGATTCTTTAGCAAGGCAGTGGTCGTCTTGGAGGTGTGTTTGGGGTGGTTATCATGTTGGAATACTGCCCTGCGGCCCAGTCTCTGAAGGGAGGGGATCATACTGTGCTTCAGTATGTCACAGTACATGTTGGCATTCATGGTTCCCTCAATGATCTGTAGCTCCCCAGTGCCGGCAGCACTCATGCAGCCCCAGACCATGACACTCCCACCACCATGCTTGACTGTAGGCAAGACACACTTGTCTTTGTCCTCCTCACCTGGTTGCCCCCACACAGGCTTAACACCATCTGACACCAAATAAGTTTATCTTGGTCTTATCAGACCACAGGACATGGGTCCAGTAATCCATGTCCTCAGTCTGCTTGTCTTCAGCAAACTGTTTGCAGGATTTCTTATGCATCATCTTTAGAGGAGGCTTCCTTCTGGGACAACAGTGACCAATTTGATGCAGTGTGCGGCGTATGGTCTGAGCACTGACAGACTGACACCCCCACCCCTTCAACCTCTGCAGCAATGCTGGCAGCACTCATACGTCTATTTCCCAAAGACAACCTCCGGATATGACGCTGAGCACGTGACCTCAACTTCTTTGGCCGACCATGGCGAGGCCTGTTCTGAGTGGAACCTGTCCTGTTATACCGCTGTATGGTCTTGGCCACCATGCTGCAGATCAGTTTCAGAGTCTTGGCAATCTTCTTATAGCCTAGGCCAGTGATGGAGAACCTTGGCACCCCAGATGTTTTGTAACTACATTTCCTATGATGCTCCACTACACTGTAGAGTGCCTAAGCATCATGGGAAATGTAGTTCCAAAACATCTGGAGTGCCAAGGTTCGCCATCACTGGCCTAGGCCATCTTCATGTAGAGCAACAATTCTTTTCTTCAGATCCTCAGAGAATTCTTTGCCATGAGGTGCCATGTTGAACGTCTAATGACCAGTATGAGAGATTGAGAGCGATAACACCAAATTTAACACACCTGCTCCCCATTCACACCTGAGACCTTGTAACACTAACGAGTCACATGACACCGGGGAAGGAAAATGGCTAATTGGGCTCCAATTTGGACATTTTCACTTAGGGGTGTACTCACTTTTGTTACCAGCAGTTTAGACATTAATGGCTGTGTGTTGAGTTATTTTGAGGGGACAGCAAATTTACACTGTTATACAAGCTGTACACTCACTACTTTACATTGTAGACAAGTGTCATTTCTTCAGTGTTGTCACATGAAAAGATAGAAGAAAATATTTACAAAAATGTGAGGGGTGTACTTACTTTTGTAAGATACTGTACAAACTACGCTGCAACATACACCCCCCCCCCCCCCCCCAACACTCACACCACCCACTACTCAACATACACACACCACTATGCCATGAGACCCCACTGTACTGTTAAAACACACACTCAGCTATGCCATAAGACACCCTGCTACACTGTGACACACATATGGCTACAAATACACAAGTAAAACAGTCACACACACCCTGCTACACCACAACACACACCACTACACAGTGATGCATACATATACACCATGACACCTCTACACACACACACCATGACACCTCTATACACACACACACACACACACACACACACACACACCATGACACCTCTACACACACACACACACACCTCTACACACACACACACACACACACACACCATGACACCTCCACACACACACACACACACACACACACACCATGACACCTCTACACACACACACACACACACACACACAATGACACCTCTACACACACACAATGACACCTCTACACACACACACACACACACACACACAATGACACCTCTACACACACACACACACACACACACACACACACACACACACACACCGCGATACCTCTACATACAAAACATGCACCATGACACCTCTACAGACACACACCATGACACCGCTACACACAACATGCATACACCATGACACACACAACATACATACACCATGACCCCTCAAAACACAAAAAATACACCATGACACTGCTACACACAACATACATACACCATGACACCACTACACACAACATAAATACACCACGACACCGCTACACCTCTACACAAACATATGGCGTGACACACACGCCGATGCACAACAACCCACACTGACACACCTACCAAGGAACACACACACATGTGCTGTATCACCACTGTCACCTGTACACACACACGGTGCAGATCTCACTTTTCCCCTAGGGGGCGCTCTATTGGTTCTGGTGCTATTAACATACAAACAGTTTCTATTTGGAGGAAATACATTGTAGTGACAATAAAGAGGGAGTTAAGTTGTGATTGGTCGGAGGTCCTTACCCTGCGCCTGCAGCTCCAGTATGGCTTGGTACCAGGCCTCCTGCTCCTCCTCCCCGTCGGCGGACACGCACAGGCCACCATCCCGCGTGTACAGGACCAGCAGGTGCCTCCTCTTGGCATCCGCCCGCTTGTTGACGCCAAACGCCTCCTCCAGGTTGACCGTCCCCCGCGGCCCGCCGGAGGGCCCGTCCGCCAGCCGGAACTTCTTCTCGTTCTCGTAGTACTCCAGCCGGGCCGGACCCCGGGGCCCGGGGCCACGCAGCACAAAGTACCTCTTCCTCATGGACTTCTGCTTGCGCAGATACCCCGACTTCTTTATGTCCTCCATCTTAGATTTCTCTGGGTACCATCAAAAACATTCTGTCCATGAATTTCAAGAGAAAAAAAAAAAAAAATTCATCCAAAAAAATTTTCAAAAATATTCAGCGGGATTATTTTTTTTCTTTCTTAAAAAAAGAAAAAAAAAAATTAGCTACATTATCCACGTCTTAGGGTTTTTTGTTTTTTTTTGCTTTTGTTTTTCCTTTTAACCCAGGGCCAAAAACAGTTCCTTCAAGTACATGAAATAAAAGTTTTTTTTTAAAATAAAAATATCTGAGCAAGTTTTTTTTTTCCCCCAGATGAACTAGCTTATTTTCCAAAAAAAATAAAAAAAATAGCTGAACTGTCCAGGTTTCACAAGCGCTCTGCCAAGCCGATTACTTAATGTTCTTTTGCCCTTCTGCCCAAAGAAAAAAAAAAAAAGTGCTATTTAATTTTCCAGTACCACAAGGTCTATAATCGTCCTGTTCCCGTCTTCCTGAATTAAATTATGCTATGAAGTAAAATAGTCACGAAAAAAAATATGAATTTTTTGTTATCATCTGAATTTAAGCAATTATTAAAATAAAAAAGTGCTAATGTGGCATTTTTTTTCCTCATAAGTACCTTGAAGCTTCTTTAGATAATGAACACTATTCAAGTTTCCCATACACTGAAATATTCAGAAAAAAAAAAATAATAATAAATTTCAGATCAATGCACCATTGCTCCAAGTCAGAGAGTTCATTAGCAGATTATATAATATTCAGAAAAAAAAAATTGACAGCAAAGCCTCAAATTAAAAAAAAAAAAACACAAAAAAATAAAAATTGAGGAATACTTTTATCGTGCCTCAAGGGCACAAATTACTTTGCTAGGTTTTATTTTATTAAATCAGATTGTGCAACACACAGCGTGCAGACAATGAATGAGGCGACTTCCTTAAACAATGGAGGAGACCTTTAACTCAACTTTATTTAAAAAAAGATTTTTGGCACTTGTATCCCAAGGAAAGCAATTCAGTAGATTTTTTTTTTTTTTTTTTTTTTTTTTTTTTTTTTAACAGCTGTTTTTATGTATTATTTTACAATTGGTCTGGGGCTCTTCAAGCTTTTTTTTTGTTTGTTTGTTTTTTTATAATGCAGGTTTTTTGATATATATATTTCAGGGGCTCAAGTTTATTTTTCTCTCTATAATGCAGGGGCTCTTCAATTTTTTTTTAATGCAGGGGCTCCACAAGTTTTTATATATATTTCAGGGGATCTGATTTTTTTTTTCTCTCTATAATGCAGGGGCTCTTCAAGTTTTTTTTTTTATATTTCAAAAAAAAATAAAGGGACTTTATTTTTTTAAGGGTGCTACAAAAATAACTTAAACAAACAGACCAGCAGAACTGTAGTGCATCCGATTTATATATACATATATAATTATATTTTTAATTAGCTGATTTTTCTGAAAATAGTAATTTCTCAGCTGTAAAATAAAATGCAGCAAAGAAAAAAAATAGATATAAACTTTATGTGCAAAATAATTTTTCCCTCAAGTAGGGGAAAAAATAAAATAAAAAAGGATTTAGAGTAGGGAAAGGCACGACGTTACCATTTAGCTATTCAGGCTTGTAACTCTCTTTGGATTTCAGAAAAAAGAAAAAAAAAAAAAAACATTCAGAACACTTGTAGCTGTGTGAGGCTCAGATCATCTTTGGAAATACTGAATTTAAAAAAAAAATAAAAAATAAAAAAAAAAATGGAGGAGGAGAGAGAAGCACAGTGTTTGCCAGATGATAGGTTTCCTGTTCAACTCAAGATATAAAATTAAAAGGCTCGTATCCCTTTAAAAAAAAAAAAAAAAAAGAAGAAGAAGAGAGGTCACAAAATCTGCACAGTCAGCAAAAAATATATTCGCAAAGTAAGGCGAGGTCCACATGCAATGGCAAAAAAAAAAAAAAAAAAAAAAAGAAGGAGCAATAATGACTGTTCTGTTCACTGAATATCCATACAATTCAGACTGCATCCACCATCCAGTTCCAGGTCACAGGTCCAAAAGCACCGGGTGTGTTTCCTTTTTTCCAAATTGACATTCAAGCACCAGCAAATGAATTAATTAAAAAGAAAAAAAATCTGCACCTGAGGATAAAAAAAAAAAAAAAAAGCACCAAAAATGAGTCTAAAAAACAAAACAAAATGTGTATACATACATATGCTGCTTAAAAAAAAAAATTGGAAATAAAATAATTATTTCTCTGAGAGTAAATATAGAACACAAAAAAAATAAAATCCAAGGCTAAATTTCTATGAGAGTAAATAGGGATCACAGAAAAATTTGCAAGACTATATTTATTTCTCTGAGAGTAATTGTGGAACAAAAAAAAATCCAAGGATAAATTTCTCAGATTAAATTTGGATCACAAAAAATAAAAATTCAAGGCTAAGTTTATTTTCTCTGAGAGTAAATATGGATTTACTCTCAGTTTCTCAGAGTGAATTTGGATCACAAAAAAAAAAAAAATCCAAGGAAAAATATCTCAGAGTGAATTTGGATCACGAAAAATAAAGCCAAGAATAAATTTCATATAGTGAATTTGGATCACAAAAAAAAAAAAATCAAAGAATAAATTGCTCAGAGTGAATATAGATCACAGAAAAAAAAAATCCCAAGGCTAAATTTATTTGAGAGTAATAATGGATTACAAAAAAACAAAAAGAAATCCAAGGCTAGATTTGAGAGTAATAATGGATCACAAAAAAATTAAAATAAAAATAAAAGGATAAATTTCTTAGAGTGAATATGGATCACAAAAAAAAAAAATTCCAAGGCTAAATTTATTTGAGTGTAAGAATGGATCACAAAAAAACGAATCCAAAAGATACGTTTCTCAGAGTAAATTTGGATCACAAAAAAATAAAAAATAAAAATCCGAGAATAAATTTCTCTGAATAAATTTGGATCACAAAAAAAAAAAAAAACCCAAAGCTTATTTTTTATTGTTTGAGAGTAAATATGGATCAAAATAAAAAAAAGTCCAAATATAAATTTCTGAGTGAATTTGGATCACAAAAAAAAAAAAAAATCCAACAATAAATTTCTCAGAATAGATTTGGATCACAGAAAAAAAAATTCAAAGGTATTTTTTGTTTGAGAGTAAATATGGCTCAAAAAAAAAGTCCAAATATAGATTTCTCAGAAAAGATGTGGATTACATTAAAAAAAAATTCCAAGGCTAAATTTATTTGAGAGTAATAATAGATCACAAAAAAATCCAAGGATACGTTTCTCAGAGTAAATTTGGATGACAAAGAAAAAATCCAAGGTTAAATTTCTCAGAACAAATTTGGATCACAAAAAAAACAAAAAACAAATCCAAGGCTAAATTTATTTTAGAGTAATAATGGATCACAAAAAAAAAAAAAAACTGAAAAAAATCCAAGGGTGAGTTTCTCAGAGAAAATTTGTATCACAAAAAAAAAAAAAAATCCAAGGCAAAATTTAATTTGAAAGTAATAATGTATCACAAAGAAAAAATCCAAGTGTAAATTTCTCAGAATAAATTTGGATCACAAAAAAAAATTCCAAAGCTAATATGTTTGTTTATGAGTAAATATGGATCCAAAAAAAAAAAAAATCCAAGGATAAATTTCTCAGAGTAATTTTGTATCACAAAAAAAAAAAAAAAAAAAATTAGAAAAATAATCAAAAAAAATAAAAATGTTTTCAGCGTAAAAGCTGCTCGTTCGCTGTTTGCTTTTCGTTTTTTGTTTGGAAAGCAGCAGAAAAATCAGACTTTAAAAAAAAAAAAAAAAAAAAAAACACAACAAACAAAAAAAACACAAATAAACTTTGCAACGTGTTTGTTGGGTCCGGGGAGGTTGCGGGGGACGTAAAGCCGCAGCACTTACAGGGCAGGCCTCTCCGACGACGAGTCCTTGGCAAAGTCTTCTTGTGGACCCCGGTGTGGATTTGTCACCCCCTCGCCCGTGGCCGATTTCCTCCCCCCCCCCCCCCACGACACCTCCTCGGGGATGCGGATTGGCGGCTGCGTTGCGTGTTTTTGTTTTCCTCTCTGCGGAGACGAGACGTTGGATGTCACCCCCCCGGGGCGGTCGGGACGCGCATGCTGGGTGGTTATATTTTTTTTTTCTTTTTTGCGCTCTGGCTCCTTTTTATTTTTTTTTTCGCCGCTTTTGCAATATTGTTTGGCGTCCTTTGGCCCCGATCAGAAGTCAGCGGTGCAGGGGGGTGGTGGGGGGAAAGGCGCGGGGGCCACCATTATGACCTGTCCATGTGCTCTGGCAGGGGGGACAGGCTGGCTGCAGCCTGGCACATGGCAGCTGGGTGGTGGTGGTGGTGGTGAGGGTTGGTTGGCTGGTTGGAGGGGGGGGGGGGGGTCCTGCAGGAGGGAAGGAAATACCTGGATTGCAATGCATGCGGTGTGGCTGGAGGAGGGGGTGGGGGGCTCCTCATTCATGCAGCAGGGGGGACCCCAGGATGTGGCGGTGCAGGGGGGGCTCCATCCTGTGCTGGATTCGGGGGTGAGGGGACATTGGGGGGAGCAGACACCACACACTGCCAACTACTTCCCTCTATCTCCTCCCATGGTCAGACCAGTGCTGCAGGAGGCTCCTGGGTCCTAGAGGGAGCTGGCTGGGGGCTAGGCGTGCAACTGTCACTATACAGAGAGAGAGTGTCTACAACTGTCACTATACAGAGAGAGAGTGTCTACAACTGTCACTATACAGAGAGAGTGTCTACAACTGTCACTATACAGAGAGAGAGTCTACAACTGTCACTATACAGAGAGAGAAAGACTCTACAACTGTCACTATACAGAAAGAGAGTCTACAACTGTCACTATACAGAGAGAGAGAGTCTACAACTGTCACTATACAGAAAGAGTGTCTAAAACTGTCACTATACAGAGAGAGAGTCTACAACTGTCACTATACAGAAAGAGTGTCTAAAACTGTCACTATACAGAGAGAGAGTCTACAACTGTCACTATACAGAGAGAGAAAGACTCTACAACTGTCACTATACAGAAAGAGAGTCTACAACTGTCACTATACAGAGAGAGTGTCTACAACTGTCACTATACAGAGAGAGAAAGACTCTACAACTGTCACTATACAGAAAGAGAGTCTACAACTGTCACTATACAGAGAGAGAGAGTCTACAACTGTCACTATACAGAAAGAGTGTCTAAAACTGTCACTATACAGAGAGAGAGTGTCTACAACTGTCACTATACAGAAAGAGAGTCTACAACTGTCACTATACAGAGAGAGAGTCTACAACTATCACTATACAGAGAGAGAAAGACTCTACAACTGTCACTATACAGAAAGAGAGTCTACAACTGTCACTATACAGAGAGAGAGAATCTACAACTGTCACTATACAGAAAGAGTGTCTAAAACTGTCACTATACAGAGAGAGAGTGTCTACAACTGTCACTATACAGAGAGAGAAAGACTCTACAACTGTCACTATACAGAAAGAGAGTCTACAACTGTCACTATACAGAAAGAGTGTCTAAAACTGTCACTATACAGAGAGAGAGTGTCTACAACTGTCACTATACAGAGAGAGAGAATCTACAACTGTCACTATACAGAGAGAGAGAGTCTACAACTGTCACTATACAGAGAGAGAAAGACTCTACAACTGTCACTATACAGAAAGAGAGTCTACAACTGTCACTATACAGAGAGAGAGAATCTACAACTGTCACTATACAGAAAGAGTGTCTAAAACTGTCACTATACAGAGAGAGAGTGTCTACAACTGTCACTATACAGAGAGAGAGAATCTACAACTGTCACTATACAGAGAGAGAGAGTCTACAACTGTCACTATACAGAGAGAGAAAGACTCTACAACTGTCACTATACAGAAAGAGTGTCTAAAACTGTCACTATACAGAGAGAGAGTCTACAACTGTCACTATACAGAAAGAGTGTCTAAAACTGTCACTATACAGAGAGAGAGTCTACAACTGTCACTATACAGAGAGAGAAAGACTCTACAACTGTCACTATACAGAAAGAGAGTCTACAACTGTCACTATACAGAAAGAGTGTCTAAAACTGTCACTATACAGAGAGAGAGTGTCTACAACTGTCACTATACAGAAAGAGAGTCTACAACTGTCACTATACAGAAAGAGTGTCTAAAACTGTCACTATACAGAGAGAGAGTGTCTACAACTGTCACTATACAGAGAGAGAGTCTACAACTATCACTATACAGAGAGAGAGAATCTACAACTCACTATACAGAAAGAGAGTCTACAACTGTCACTATACAGAAAGAGTGTCTAAAACTGTCACTATACAGAGAGAGAGTGTCTACAACTGTCACTATACAGAGAGAGAGTGTCTACAACTGTCACTATACAGAGAGAGAGAATCTACAACTGTCACTATACAGAGAGAGAGAGTCTACAACTGTCACTATACAGAGAGAGAAAGACTCTACAACTGTCACTATACAGAAAGAGTGTCTAAAACTGTCACTATACAGAGAGAGAGTCTACAACTGTCACTATACAGAAAGAGTGTCTAAAACTGTCACTATACAGAGAGAGAGTCTACAACTGTCACTATACAGAGAGAGAAAGACTCTACAACTGTCACTATACAGAAAGAGAGTCTACAACTGTCACTATACAGAAAGAGTGTCTAAAACTGTCACTATACAGAGAGAGAGTGTCTACAACTGTCACTATACAGAAAGAGAGTCTACAACTGTCACTATACAGAAAGAGTGTCTAAAACTGTCACTATACAGAGAGAGAGTGTCTACAACTGTCACTATACAGAGAGAGAGTCTACAACTATCACTATACAGAGAGAGAAAGACTCTACAACTGTCACTATACAGAAAGAGAGTCTACAACTGTCACTATACAGAGAGAGAGAATCTACAACTGTCACTATACAGAAAGAGTGTCTAAAACTGTCACTATACAGAGAGAGAGTGTCTACAACTGTCACTATACAGAGAGAGAGAATCTACAACTGTCACTATACAGAGAGAGAGAGTCTACAACTGTCACTATACAGAGAGAGAAAGACTCTACAACTGTCACTATACAGAAAGAGAGTCTACAACTGTCACTATACAGAGAGAGAGAATCTACAACTGTCACTATACAGAAAGAGTGTCTAAAACTGTCACTATACAGAGAGAGAGTGTCTACAACTGTCACTATACAGAGAGAGAGAATCTACAACTGTCACTATACAGAGAGAGAGAATCTACAACTGTCACTATACAGAGAGAGAGTGTCTACAACTGTCACTATACAGAGAGAGAGTGTCTACAACTGTCACTATACAGAAAGAGTGTCTAAAACTGTCACTATACAGAGAGAGAGTGTCTACAACTGTCACTATACAGAGAGAGAGAATCTACAACTGTCACTATACAGAGAGAGAAAGACTCTACAACTGTCACTATACAGAAAGAGAGTCTACAACTGTCACTATACAGAGAGAGAGAATCTACAACTGTCACTATACAGAAAGAGTGTCTAAAACTGTCACTATACAGAGAGAGAGTGTCTACAACTGTCACTATACAGAGAGAGAGAATCTACAACTGTCACTATACAGAGAGAGAGAGTCTACAACTGTCACTATACAGAGAGAGAGAGTCTACAACTGTCACTATACAGAAAGAGAGTGTCTAAAACTGTCACTATACAGAGAGAGAGAGTCTACAACTGTCACTATACAGAGAGAGAGTGTCTAAAACTGTCACTATACAGAGAGAGAGTGTCTACAACTGTCACTATACAGAGAGAGAGTGTCTACAACTGTCACTATACAGAAAGAGAGTGTCTAAAACTGTCACTATACAGAGAGAGAGTGTCTACAACTGTCACTATACAGAGAGAGAGAGTCTACAACTGTCACTATACAGAGAGAGACTCTACAACTGTCACTATACAGAGAGAGAGAGTCTACAACTGTCACTATACAGAGAGAGAGAGAGACTCTACAACTGTCACTATAAAGAGAGTCTACAACTGTCACTATACAGAGAGAGAGAGACTCTACAACTGTCACTATAAAGAGAGTCTACAACTGTCACTATACAGAGAGAGAGTCTACAACTGTCAATATGAAGAGAGAGAGAGTCTACAACTGTCACTATACAGAGAGAGAGTGTCTACAACTGTCATTATACAGAGAGAGTCTACAACTGTCACTATACAGAGAGAGAGTCCTGCATTGTAGTGTGATGTGGTCCTGCATTGTCGTATGATGTGGTCCTGCATTGTAGTGTGATGCGGTCTTGCATTGTAGTGTGATGTGGCCCTGCATTTTAGTGTGATGTGGTCCTGCATTGTAGTATGATGTGGTCCTGCATTGTAGTATGATGTGGTCCTGCATTGTAGTGTGATGTGGTCCTGCATTGTGTAGTATGATGTGGTCCTGCGTTGTAGTGTGATGTGGTCCTGCATTGTAGTATGATGTGGTCCTGCGTTGTAGTATGATGTGGTCCTGCATTGTAGTATGATGTGGTCCTGCATTGTAGTGTAATGTGGTCCTGCATTGTGTAGTATGATGTGGTCCTGCATTGTAGTGTAATGTGGTCCTGCATTGTGTAGTATGATGTGGTCCTGTATTGTAGTGTGATGTGGTCCTGCATTGTTGTATGATGTGGTCCTGCATTGTGTAGTATGATGTGGTCCTGCATTGTAGTGTGATGTGGTCCTGCATTGTGTAGTATGATGTGGTCCTGCATTGTAGTGTGATGCGGTCCTGCATTGTAGTGTGATGCGGTCCTGCATTGTGTAGTATGATGTGGTCCTGCATTGTAGTGTGATGTGGTCCTGCATTGTAGTGTGATGCGGTCCTGCATTGTGTAGTATGATGTGGTCCTGCGTTGTAATATGATGCGGTCCTGCATTGTAGTATGATGTGGTCCTGCATTGTAGTATGATGCGGTCCTGCA
This sequence comes from Lithobates pipiens, assembly GCF_037356315.1. Taxonomy (NCBI): domain Eukaryota; kingdom Metazoa; phylum Chordata; class Amphibia; order Anura; family Ranidae; genus Lithobates; species Lithobates pipiens. The sequence continues at coordinate 640,389,576 of NW_027507903.1, forward strand.
TTGTAGTATGATGTGGTCCTGCATTGTAGTATGATGCGGTCCTGCATTGTGTAGTATGATGTGGTCCTGCGTTGTAATATGATGCGGTCCTGCATTGTAGTGTGATGTGGTCCTGCATTGTGTAGTGTGATGTGGTCCTGCATTGTGTAGTGTGATGTGGTCCTGCGTTGTAATATGATGCGGTCCTGCATTGTAGTGTGATGTGGTCCTGCATTGTGTAGTGTGATGTGGTCCTGCATTGTGTAGTGTGATGTGGTCCTGCATTGTGTAGTGTGATGTGGTCCTGCATTGTAGCATGTTGTGGTTCTGCATTGTAGGTCACATAGAAGACAATGTTGTGAATGGGCTATGAGGGTCCCGGCACTATGAGGGTCCTGACACTATGGGGGTCCCGGCACTATGGGGGTCCTGACACTATGGGGGTCCCGGCACTATGGGGGTCCCGGCACTATGGGGGTCCTGACACTATGGGGGTCCCGGCACTATGGGGGTCCCGGCACTATGGGGGTCCCGGCACTACGAGGGTCCCGACACTACGAGGGTCCCAGTACTATGAGGGTTCAGACACTTTGAGGGTCCTGGCATATGAGGGTCCCGTCACTATGAGGGTCCCAGTACTATAAGGGTCCCGGTACTATGAGGGTCCCGGCACTTTGAAGGTCCCGCTACTATGAGGGTCCCGGTACTATGAGGGTTCAGGCACTTTGAAGGTCCCGCTACTATGAGGGTCCCGGCATATGAGGGTCCCGGTACTATGAATCCCCCGTTCCATACATATGGCCCAGGGAGAGGCGGGTCACATGACTGACTTTCTCAATCTGTAACGTGGAGGTCATTTGGCTGGGAGAGAAAAGTGTTTATTTTGAGGTTGGAGACACGCCCGGGTCAGCTGGTTCAGTCTGAAGCCTGGAGTGAAAAGATTGCGTGCTCACAGGACGATCGTCAGCTCTGCAGCAGTGAGGCACAAGGTGCTTTTCAGCCTCATTTGTTAAACATCCTGAAATAAGGACTGTCTGTGTTGCATTTATCAGCCTGTAAATGTCCTTCTGTGGGAGTTTGCAGCTGAAGGAAAGCGCTAAATCATTGTGATGGCCAAGATAGTTCATCTTCATCCTTCACAGGACTCCTGCCTGATAGAGTGTTCATTGCCCAACACAAAATATGTCCAGCACTCGAGAAGTTGGTTGGTTGGTCAGATTTGGTGGTCAGTCAGTCCCCTGACTCTAGCAGAGTTGGCGGTTGGTCAGTTTCTTGGCTCTAGTAGAGTTGTAGTGTAGAGTTGGTGGTTGGTCAGTTCCCTGGCTCTACCAGAGTTGGTTGGTCAGTTTCCTGCCTCTAGTAGAGTTGGTGGTTGGTCAGTTTCCTGCCTCTAGTAGAGTTGGTGGTTGGTCTGTTTCCTGGCTCTAGTAGAGTTGGTGGTTGGTCTGTTTCCTGGCTCTAGTAGAGTTGGTGGTCGGTCAGTTTCCTGGCTCTAGTAGAGTTGGTGGTCGGTCAGTTTCCTGGCTCTAGTAGAGTTGGTGGTCGGTCAGTTTCCTGGCTCTAGTAGAGTTGGTGGTCGGTCAATTCCCTGGCTCTAGTAGAGTTGGTGGTTGGTCTGTTTCCTGGCTCTAGTAGAGTTGGTGGTTGGTCAGTTTCCTGGCTCTAGTAGAGTTGGTGGTCGGTCAGTTTCCTGGCTCTAGTAGAGTTGGTGGTCGGTCAGTTTCCTGGCTCTAGTAGAGTTGGTGGTTGGTCAGTTTCCTGGCTCTAGTAGAGTTGGTGGTTGGTCTGTTTCCTGGCTCTAGTAGAGTTGGTGGTTGGTCAGTTTCCTGGCTCTAGTAGAGTTGGTGGTTGGTCTGTTTCCTGGCTCTAGTAGAGTTGGTGGTTGGTCAGTTTCCTGGCTCTAGTAGAGTTGGCAGTCGGTTAGTTTCCTGGCTCTAGTAGAGTTGGCGGTCGGTCAGTTTCCTGGCTCTAGTAGAGTTGGTGGTTGGTCTGTTTCCTGGCTCTAGTAGAGTTGGTGGTTGGTCTGTTTCCTGGCTCTAGCCGAATTGGTGGTCAATCATTTTCCTAGCCCTAGTAGAGTTGGTGGTTGGTCAGTTTCCTGGCTCTAGTAGAGTTGGTGGTTGGTCAGTTTCCTGGCTCTAGTAGAGTTGGTGGTTGGTCTGTTTCCTGGCTCTAGTAGAGTTGGTGGTCGGTCAGTTTCCTGGCTCTAGTAGAGTTGGCAGTCGGTTAGTTTCCTGGCTCTAGTAGAGTTGGCGGTCGGTCAGTTTCCTGGCTCTAGTAGAGTTGGTGGTTGGTCTGTTTCCTGGCTCTAGTAGAGTTGGTGGTTGGTCTGTTTCCTGGCTCTAGCCGAATTGGTGGTCAATCATTTTCCTAGCCCTAGCAGAGTTGGTGGTCAGTCAGTTGCCTGGCTCTAGTTGAGTTGGCAGTTGGTCCGTTTCCTGGCTCTAGCAGAGTTGGTGGTCAGTCAGTTTCCTGGCTACAACAGAGTTGGTGGCTGGTAAGTTTCCTTGCTCTAGTAGAGCTTCTGGTTGGTCAATTTCTTGGTTTTAGTAGAGTTGGCAGTCGGTCAGTTTCTGGTCTCTAGCGGAGTTGGTGGTCGGTAAGTTTTCTGGCTCTAGTAGGGCTTCTGGTCGGTCAGTTTTCTTGCTCTTGCAGAGTTGGGGGCCGGTCAATTTTATGGCTCTAGTAGGGTTGGTGGTTGGTCAGTTTCTTTGCTCTAATAGAGCTTCTGGTTATTCAGTTTCCAGGCTGTAGCAGAGTTGTAGAGGCTGTAGCGGTTGTCAGTTTCCTGGCTCTAGTAGAGTTGGCAGCAGTTGTTCAGTTTTCTGACTGCTTTAGCAGAGTTGGTGGCCGGTCAGTTTCCTGAGCCTAGTAGAGTTGATGGTCGGGCAGGTTCCGGGCTCTAGCAGAGTTGGTGGCCGGTCAGTTTCCTGAGCCTAGTAGAGTTGATGGTCGGGCAGGTTCCGGGCTCTAGCAGAGTTGGTGTTTGGTAAGTTTCCTTGCTCTAGTAGGGCTTCTGGTCGATCAGTTTTCTCGCTCTCGGGAAGCTTCTGGCTTGTAAGTTTCCTGGCTCTAGTAGAGCTTCTGGTTGGTCAGTTTTCTTGCTCTAGTAGAGTTTCTAGTTGGTCAGTTTCCTGGCTCTAGCAGAGTTGGTGGCCGGTCAATTTCATGGCTCTAGTAGGGTTGGTGGTTGGTCAGTTTCTTTGCTGTAATAGAGCTTCTGGTTAGTCAGTTTCCAGGCTGTAGCAGAGTTGGCAGTTATCAGTTTCCTGGCTCTAGTAGAGTTGGCAGCAGTTGTTCAGTTTCCTGACTCTAGCAGAGTTGGTGGTCATTCTGTTTCCTGGCTTTAGCAGAGTTGGTGGCCGGTCAGTTTCCTGAGCCTAGTAGAGTTGACGGTCGGTCAGGTTCCGGGCTCTAGCAGAGTTTTTGGTAAGTTTGGTGTTTGGTAAGTTTCCTTGCTCTAGTAGGGCTTCTGGTCGGTCAGTTTTCTCGCTAGCAGAGTTGGTGGCTGGTCAGTTTCCTGGCTCTAACAGAGTTGCTGGTCAGTCAGTTGCCTGGTTCTAGCAGAGTTGGTGGTTGGTCAGATTCTAGGCCCTAGCAGAGCTGGTGGTTGGTAAGTTTCCCTGTGCTAATAGGGCTTCTGGTAGGTCCGTTTTATTCCTCTAGTAGAGATTCTGGTTAGTCAGTTTCCTGGCTCTATCAGAGTTTGTGGTCGGTAAGTCTCCTTGTTCTAGTAGGGCTTCTGGTCGGTAAGTTTCCTTGTTCTAGTAGGGCTTCTGGTCAGTCAGTTTTCTTGCTCTATTAAAGCTCCTGGTTGGTCAGTTTCCTGGTTCTAATAGAGTTGGTGGTCGGTCAGTTTCCTAGCTCTAGCAGAGTTGGTGGTTGGTCAGTTTCCTGGCTCTAGTAGAGTTGGTGGTCTGTCATTTTCCTGGATCTAGTAGAGTTGGCAGTTGGACAGTTTCCTGTCTCTAGCAGAGCTGATAGTCGGTCAGTTTCCTGGTGCCAGCAGAGTTGTTGGTCAATCTGTTTCCTGGCTTTAGCAGAGTTGGTGGTCAATCAGTTCCTTGACTCTAGTAGAGGTGGTGGTTGGTCAGTTTCCTGGCTCTAGCAGAGTTGGTGTTCCATCTGTTTCTTGGCTCTGTCAGAGTTGGTGTTCCATCTGTTTCTTGGCTCTAGCAGAATTGGTGGTTGGTCAGTTTCCTGGCTCTAGCAGAGTTGGTGGTCGGTCAGTTTCCTGGCTCTAGCAGAGTTGGTGGTCGGTCAGTTCCCTGGCTGTAGCAGAAGTAGTGGTTGGTCAGTTTCCTGGCTCTAGCAGAGTTGGTGGTCGGTCAGTTTCCTGCCTCTAGTAGAGTTGGCAGTCGGTCAGTTTGCTGGCTCTAGCCGAATTGGTGGTCAATCAGTTTCCTGGCCCTAGCAGAGTTGGTGGTCAGTCAGTTGCCTGTTTCTAGTTGAGCTGTTAGTTGGTCAGTTTCCTGGCTCTAGGAGGGTTGGTGGTTGGTCAGTTTCCTGGCTCTAGCAGGGTTGGTGGTCGGTCAGTTTCCTGGCTTTAGCAGAATTGTTGGTTGGTCAGTTTCCTGGCTCTAGCAGAGTTGGTGGTCAGTCAGTTCCCTGGCTGTAGCAGAAGTAGTGGTTGGTCAGTTTCCTGGCTCTAGCAGAGTTGGTGGTTGGTCAATTCCCTGGCTCTAGCAGAGTTGGTGGTTGGTCAGTTTCCTGGCTCTAGCAGAGTTGGTGGTTGGTCAGTTTCCTGGCTCTAGCAGAGTTGGTGGTCGGTCAGTTTCCTGGCTTTAGCAGAGTTGGTGGTCGGTCAGTTTCCTGGCTTTAGCAGAGTTGGTGGTTGGTCAGTTTCCTGGCTCTAGCAGAGTTGGTGGTCGGTCAGTTTCCTGGCTTTAGCAGAGTTGGTGGTCGGTCAGCTTCCTGCCTCTAGTAGAGTTTGCAGTCGGTCAGTTTCCTGGCTCTAGCCGAATTGGTGGTCAGTCAGTTTCCTGGCTCTAGCCGAATTGGTGGTCAGTCAGTTTCCTGGCTCTAGCAGAGTTGGTGGTCAGTCAGTTCCCTGGCTGTAGCAGAAGTAGTGGTTGGTCAGTTTCCTGGCTCTAGCAGAGTTGGTGGTTGGTCAATTCCCTGGCTCTAGCAGAGTTGGTGGTTGGTCAGTTCCCTGGCTCTAGCAGAGTTGGTGGTTGGTCAGTTTCCTGGCTCTAGCAGAGTTGGTGGTCGGTCAGTTTCCTGGCTTTAGCAGAGTTGGTGGTCGGTCAGTTTCCTGGCTTTAGCAGAGTTGGTGGTTGGTCAGTTTCCTGGCTCTAGTAGAGTTGGTGGTCTGTCATTTTCCTGGATCTAGTAGAGTTGGCAGTTGGACAGTTTCCTGTCTCTAGCAGAGCTGATAGTCGGTCAGTTTCCTGGTGCCAGCAGAGTTGTTGGTCAATCTGTTTCCTGGCTTTAGCAGAGTTGGTGGTCAATCAGTTCCTTGACTCTAGTAGAGTTGGTGGTTGGTCAGTTTCCTGGCTCTAGCAGAGTTGGTGTTCCATCTGTTTCTTGGCTCTGTCAGAGTTGGTGTTCCATCTGTTTCTTGGCTCTAGCAGAATTGGTGGTTGGTCAGTTTCCTGGCTCTAGCAGAGTTGGTGGTCGGTCAGTTTCCTGGCTCTAGCAGAGTTGGTGGTCGGTCAGTTCCCTGGCTGTAGCAGAAGTAGTGGTTGGTCAGTTTCCTGGCTCTAGCAGAGTTGGTGGTCGGTCAGTTTCCTGCCTCTAGTAGAGTTGGCAGTCGGTCAGTTTGCTGGCTCTAGCCGAATTGGTGGTCAATCAGTTTCCTGGCCCTAGCAGAGTTGGTGGTCAGTCAGTTGCCTGTTTCTAGTTGAGCTGTTAGTTGGTCAGTTTCCTGGCTCTAGGAGGGTTGGTGGTTGGTCAGTTTCCTGGCTCTAGCAGGGTTGGTGGTCGGTCAGTTTCCTGGCTTTAGCAGAATTGTTGGTTGGTCAGTTTCCTGGCTCTAGCAGAGTTGGTGGTCAGTCAGTTCCCTGGCTGTAGCAGAAGTAGTGGTTGGTCAGTTTCCTGGCTCTAGCAGAGTTGGTGGTTGGTCAATTCCCTGGCTCTAGCAGAGTTGGTGGTTGGTCAGTTTCCTGGCTCTAGCAGAGTTGGTGGTTGGTCAGTTTCCTGGCTCTAGCAGAGTTGGTGGTCGGTCAGTTTCCTGGCTTTAGCAGAGTTGGTGGTCGGTCAGTTTCCTGGCTTTAGCAGAGTTGGTGGTTGGTCAGTTTCCTGGCTCTAGCAGAGTTGGTGGTCGGTCAGTTTCCTGGCTTTAGCAGAGTTGGTGGTCGGTCAGCTTCCTGCCTCTAGTAGAGTTTGCAGTCGGTCAGTTTCCTGGCTCTAGCCGAATTGGTGGTCAGTCAGTTTCCTGGCTCTAGCCGAATTGGTGGTCAGTCAGTTTCCTGGCTCTAGCAGAGTTGGTGGTCAGTCAGTTCCCTGGCTGTAGCAGAAGTAGTGGTTGGTCAGTTTCCTGGCTCTAGCAGAGTTGGTGGTTGGTCAATTCCCTGGCTCTAGCAGAGTTGGTGGTTGGTCAGTTCCCTGGCTCTAGCAGAGTTGGTGGTTGGTCAGTTTCCTGGCTCTAGCAGAGTTGGTGGTCGGTCAGTTTCCTGGCTTTAGCAGAGTTGGTGGTCGGTCAGTTTCCTGGCTTTAGCAGAGTTGGTGGTTGGTCAGTTTCCTGGCTCTAGCAGAGTTGGTGGTTGGTCAGTTTCCTGGCTCTAGCAGAGTTGGTGGTTGGTCAGTTCCCTGGCTCTAGCAGAGTTGGTGGTTGGTCAGTTTCCTGGCTCTAGCAGAGTTGGTGGTTGGTCAGTTTCCTGGCTCTAGCAGAGTTGGTGGTTGGTCAGTTCCCTGGCTCTAGCAGAGTTGGTGGTCAGTCAGTTGCCTGTTTCTAGTTGAGCTGTTAGTTGGTCAGTTTCCTGGCTCTAGCAGGGTTGGTGGTCGGTCAGTTTCCTGGCTTTAGCAGAATTGTTGGTTGGTCAGTTTCCTGGCTCTAGCAGAGTTGGTGGTCGGTCAGTTTCCTGGCTTTAGCAGAATTGTTGGTCAGTCAGTTGCCTGGCTCTAGCAGAGTTGGTGGTCAGTCAGTTCCCTGGCTGTAGCAGAAGTAGTGGTTGGTCAGTTTCCTGGCTCTAGCAGAGTTGGTGGTTGGTCAATTCCCTGGCTCTAGCAGAGTTGGTGGTTGGTCAGTTTCCTGGCTCTAGCAGAGTTGGTGGTTGGTCAGTTCCCTGGCTCTAGCAGAGTTGGTGGTTGGTCAGTTTCCTGGCTCTAGCAGAGTTGGTGGTTGGTCAGTTCCCTGGCTCTAGCAGAGTTGGTGGTTGGTCAGTTTCCTGGCTCTAGCAGAGTTGGTGGTTGGTCAGTTTCCTGGCTTTAGCAGAGTTGGTGGTCGGTCAGTTTCCTGGCTTTAGCAGAGTTGGTGGTCGGTCAGCTTCCTGCCTCTAGTAGAGTTTGCAGTCGGTCAGTTTCCTGGCTCTAGCCGAATTGGTGGTCAGTCAGTTTCCTGGCTCTAGCAGAGTTGGCAGTCGGTCAGTTTCCTGGCTCTAGCCGAATTGGTGGTCAATCAGTTTCCTAGCCCTAGCAGAGTTGGTGGTCAGTCAGTTGCCTGTCTCTAGTTGAGCTGGTAGTTGGTCAGTTTCCTGGCCCTAGCAGAGTTGGTGGTCAGTCAGTTGCCTGTTTCTAGTTGAGCTGTTAGTTGGTCAGTTTCCTGGCTCTAGCAGGGTTGGTGGTCGGTCAGTTTCCTGGCTTTAGCAGAATTGTTGGTTGGTCAGTTTCCTGGCTCTAGCAGAGTTGGTGGTCAGTCAGTTCCCTGGCTGTAGCAGAAGTAGTGGTTGGTCAGTTTCCTGGCTCTAGCAGAGTTGGTGGTTGGTCAATTCCCTGGCTCTAGCAGAGTTGGTGGTTGGTCAGTTTCCTGGCTCTAGCAGAGTTGGTGGTTGGTCAGTTCCCTGGCTCTAGCAGAGATGGTGGTTGGTCAGTTTCCTGGCTCTAGCCGAATTGGTGGTCAGTCAGTTTCCTGGCTCTAGCAGAGTTGGCAGTCGGTCAGTTTCCTGGCTCTAGCCGAATTGGTGGTCAATCAGTTTCCTAGCCCTAGCAGAGTTGGTGGTCAGTCAGTTGCCTGTCTCTAGTTGAGCTGGTAGTTGGTCAGTTTCCTGGCCCTAGCAGAGTTGGTGGTCAGTCAGTTGCCTGTTTCTAGTTGAGCTGTTAGTTGGTCAGTTTCCTGGCTCTAGCAGGGTTGGTGGTCGGTCAGTTTCCTGGCTTTAGCAGAATTGTTGGTTGGTCAGTTTCCTGGCTCTAGCAGAGTTGGTGGTCAGTCAGTTCCCTGGCTGTAGCAGAAGTAGTGGTTGGTCAGTTTCCTGGCTCTAGCAGAGTTGGTGGTTGGTCAGTTTCCTGGCTCTAGCAGAGTTGGTGGTTGGTCAGTTCCCTGGCTCTAGCAGAGTTGGTGGTTGGTCAGTTTCCTGGCTCTAGCAGAGTTGGTGGTCGGTCAGTTTCCTGGCTTTAGCAGAGTTGGTGGTCGGTCAGTTTCCTGGCTTTAGCAGAGTTGGTGGTTGGTCAGTTTCCTGGCTCTAGCAGAGTTGGTGGTCGGTCAGCTTCCTGCCTCTAGTAGAGTTTGCAGTCGGTCAGTTTCCTGGCTCTAGCCGAATTGGTGGTCAATCAGTTTCCTAGCCCTAGCAGAGTTGGTGGTCAGTCAGTTGCCTGTCTCTAGTTGAGCTGGTAGTTGGTCAGTTTCCTGGCTCTAGCAGGGTTGGTGGTTGGTCAGTTTCCTGGCTCTAGCAGGGTTGGTGGTTGGTCAGTTTCCTTGCTTTAATAGAGCTTCTGGTTGGTCAGTTTCCTGCCTCTAGTAGAGGTGGCGGTCAGTCCGTTTCCTGACGCAGATTCAGTGGTTCGGTCAGCAAGCTGCATTGCAAAATGCATTACTACAATTTACATGACCACACATTGAGTGTATTAGGACTCTGCGTTGCCGTTTTTTTGCTCATTGCACCCCAATGCCCAAACCCGAAAGAAGAACCGCCGATCCCCTCAAACGCATGAATACCATTGCTAAGTATTTTCCATTTTTTTTGTTTAGCAAGTTTTACATTTTGTGGCACTTTGCCACAATAGAAACGATTCTTTTAGGTCATGTTATTACCAAAACAAAATAGCTGCACAATTTGTTTTTTTTGTTTTTTACTGACACGGCATTCGAGGAAATTGTAAAAAAATAAATAAATACAGTTACCGACAATAAAGACTCATGAAGGTGAAGCAAACATTGCTGTCTCAAATTCACACACCTTCATCGGATCTGAGCGATCGTCCTTTTTAAAGGAAAATAAACTTCAGACAGAAACAGTTTTTGTTGGTAAAACAAACGGAAGAAAGTTTATTGGCAATACGAAATGTGATAAGGACCTGTATATAATATATAGCTATATCTATATACAGTATATATATATATATATATATATACACACACACACATATATATATATATATCTATATATAGATATCTACAGTGCCTTGCGAAAGTATTTGGCCCCCTTGAACTTTTCAACCTTTTGCCACATTTCAGGCTTCAAACATAAAGATATAAAATTTTAATTTTTTGTGAAGAATCACCAACAAGTGGGACACAATTGTGAAGTAGAACGAAATCTATTGGATAATTTAAACTTTTTTAGCAAATAAAAAACTGAAAAGTGGTGCGTGCAAAATTATTCGGCCCCTTTACTTTCAGTGCAGCAAACTCACTCCAGAAGTTCAGCGAGGATCTCTGAATGATCCAATGTTGTCCTAAATGACTGATGGTGATAAATAGAATCCACCTGTGTGTAATCAAGTCTCTGTATAAATGCACCTGCTCTGTGGTAGTCTCAGGGTTCTGTTGAAAGCGCAGAGAGCATCATGAAGACCAAGGAACACACCAGGCAGGTCCGTAATACTGTTGTGGAGAAGTTTAAAGCCGGATTTGGATACAAAAAGATTTCCCAAGCTTTAAACATCCCAAGGAGCACTGTGCAAGTGATCATTTTGAAATGGAAGGAGTATCAGACCACTGCAAATCTACCAAGACCTGGCCGTCCCTCTAAACTTTCAGCTCAGACAAGGAGAAGACTGATCAGAGATGCAGCCAAGAGGCCCATGATCACTCTGGATGAACTGCAGAGAACTACAGCTGAGGTGGGAGAGTCTGTCCATAGGACAACAATCAGTCGTACACTGCACAAATCTGGCCTTTATGGAAGAGTGGCAAGAAGAAAGCCATTTCTCAAAGATATCCATAAAAAGTCTTGTCTAAAGTTTGCCACAAGCCACCTGGGAGACACACCAAACATGTGGAAGAAGGTGCTCTGGTCAGATGAAACCAAAATCCAACTTTTTGCCCACAATGCAAAACGATATGTTTGGCGTAAAAGCAACACAGCTCATCACCCTCAACACACCATCCCCACTGTCAAACATGGTGGTGGCAGCATCATGGTTTGGGCCTGCTTTTCTTCAGCAGGGACAGGGAAGATGGTTAAAATTGAGGGGAAGATGGATGCAGCCAAATACAGGACCATTCTGGATGAAAACCTGTTGGAGTCTGCAAAAGACCTGAAACTGGGACGGAGATTTATCTTCCAACAAGACAATGATCCCAAACATACAGCAAAATCTACAAAGGAATGGTTCACAAATAAACGTATCCAGGTGTTAGAATGGCCAAGTCAAAGTCCAGACCTGAATCCAATCGAGAATCTGTGGAAAGAGCTGAAAACTGCTGTTCACAAAAACGCTCTCCATCCAACCTCACTGAGCTCGAGCAGTTTTGCAAGGAAGAATGGGCAAGAATTTCAGTCTCTCGATGTGCAAAACTGATAGAGACATACCCCAAGAGACTTGCAGCTGTAATCGCAGAAAAAGGTGGCTCTACAAAGTATTAACGCAAGGGGGCCGAATAATTTTGCACGCCCCACTTTTCATTTTTTTATTAGTTAAAAAAAGTTTCAAAAATCCAATAGATTTCGTTCCACTTCACAATTGTGTCCCACTTGTTGGTGATTCTTCACAAAAAATAAACATTTTATATCTTTATGTTTGAAGCCTGAAATGTGGCAAAAGGTTGAAAAGTTCAAGGGGGCCGAATACTTTCGCAAGGCACTGTGTATATGTATATATATATATATATATATATATATATATATATATATATATATATATAATATGCAGGAAATCCAGATTAATATATGTACAGAACATATACAGCCCTGCTGTTTTCTTGTTTTATTATTTATTGTATTTGTTTAATTATTCATTGTATTATTTATTAATGTATTTGCTTTGTTTTTTTTGTAATGTATTGTTTTTGTATTTGTTTTCTATTTCTATTTATTTTTATTAATTGTTGTAATCATTTTGTTTCTCTATTGTATTATTTATTCATTTGTTTTTGTTATATTTTTATTTTTTTTATTCATTTATTTTTTTGTTTTGTTTTATTTTATTTTCCTTTTTTTTGTGTGTGTTTTTTTTTATTTTTTTTATATAATTTCATCCAGTTGTCTCTATAAACAATTAAGCTTTTTTTTTTTATTGGTCCAGTCACAGGTTTACGGTGGCTCAGTTTGCGTCCTGCCGCGAACGTTCTCTGTAAGCGGAGCCCCCCCCCCCCCCCCCGGGTGGCCCTTTAACATTAAGGTTCCCGGGTCTCTTTGACACAATTTGTAAATAAACAAGCGTGACTTTGGTCCGTGTGACTGATAGAATATTGTGACAGGTGTAGGTGGTTTTGGTGTTTGGACACAAACCCCAGATGATACAGGGTGTTTACTGTACACAGGGAATGGTGTTTTTTTCCCCCGATCAGGTGACACATAGCTGGGATACCAGTCTATATACAGGTGAGATGCCATCACTGATCACTAGGGGGCACCGGCAGTCAAGGGCTTTATAAAGGCAAAGATGGCCAAGGAGCTTCTTATTTCCTACTAAAAGTTGGCTCACTCTTAAAGTGTATCTCAAGAATCATTTTTTTTTTATTGTGCTGAAGCATTGAGAACCTCGCCATCTTTTTTGTGTGTTTCCTTCTGTACCCCTTCTGCCAATTTTGTCTGCTTTGCTCAAATCCTCACCGATTGGTAAGGTCCATCCACATGTCCTCTGCCTTGGTGACGCCGGCCCTTTAACAGGAGCATGGTTGTCACCCGGGGATTGCACATCCCCAAATCAAACTACATGCCAGTGTGGGTGTAGGTGGTAATACCCCAGCTCAACCGTCTATTTTTAGACCCCCCCCCTCCACCCACTTGCCACCTGTGCCACAAAGCCCTTCGGTTTTAGGGCTCATCTGCACCAGGATCAGTATTGGTCAACACAGGCTCAACACAAGGGCGATTGTCCTGTATGTACCGTCGATCTGTGCCAATTGGGGCAAAATTGAACATTATTAGGCTATCTCCTCTGCAGGTCGAAGTTACGTCATTCGTCGAAATAGTGTGGTCCACATTATGGCCACTAGATGGAGCTGACGATAGCATTTACAGTATTTACTTCCCATGGCTTTCAGCTCCATCTAGTGGCCATAACAAGGTATTTCCTTTTTTCATTCTTTGAAATAGAGTGGTCCACGTTGTTGTCACTAGATGGCGCTGATGATAGCATTTACAGTAGTTACTTCCCATGGCTGTCAGCTCCATCTAGTGGCCATAAAGCAGTATGTTCCTTTTAATGTGTTTTTTTTTTATTTTTTATTTTTTTCATGAATTGAAATAGAGCGGTCCACATTACGGCCACTAGATGGAGCTGACGATAGCATTTACAGTATTTACTTCCCATGGCTGTCAGCTCCATCTAGTGGCCATAACGAGGTATTTCCTTTTTCATTCTTTGAGAGTGGTCAGTGTTGCCGCTAGATGGCGCTGATGATAGCATTTACAGTGTTTACTGCCGTAGTTGTCAGCACCATCTAGTGGACATAATGTGGTATTTTCCCTTTTATTGCAGTATTTCCTTTTCATTCTTTGAAGGGTCAGAATTATGGCCACTAGATGGAGCTGATGATAGCATTTACAGTATTTACGTCTCATGGCTATCAGTGCTATCTAGTGAAAACAATGCAGTATTTCCTTTTCGTTCATTGAAATAGAGCGGTCCACATTATATCCACTAGATGGAGCTCACAGCCATAGGAAATAAATCCTGTAATTGCTAACGTCAGCTCCATCTAGTGGCCATAATGGTGACTGCTCTATTTCAATTCATGGAAGAAAAAAAAAAAACATTAATAAGGAAAATACTGCATTATGGCCACTAGATGGAGCTGACAGCCATGGGAAGTAACTACTGTAAATGCTATCATCAGCTCCATGTAGTGGCCATAATGCGGTATTTTCCTTTTCATTCATTGAAATAGAGAGGTCCACATTATGTCCACTAGATGGAGCTGATGATAGCATTTACAGTAGTTACTTCCCATGGCTGTCAGCTCCATCTAGTGCCCATAATGCAGTATTTTCCTTATTAATGTGTTTTTTTTTTTTTTTGCATGAATTGAAATAGAGCTGACGTTAGCAATTACAGTAGTTACTTTCGATGGCTGTCAGATCCATCTAGTGGCCATAATGCAGTATGTTCCTTTTTAATGTGTTTTTTTTTTTTTTTCATGAATTGCACTAGAGCAATCCACTATTACAATAGCATTTACAGTATTTATTCCCACAGCTGGCAGTGCCATCTAGTGGCCATAATGCAGTATTTCCTTTTCATTCATTGAAAGAGAGCAGTCCACATTATGGCCATTAGATGGAGCTGATGTTAGCAATTACAGTATTTATTTCCCATGGCTGTCAGCACCATCTAGTGGCCATAATGCGGTATTTCCTTTTCATTAATTCAAATAGTGTGGTCCACATTAAGGCCACTAGATGGAGCTGACGATAGCATTTACAGTATTTATTTCCCATGGCTTTCAGCTCCATCTAGTGGCCATAACGAGGTATTTCCTTTTTAATTCCACGTTGTTGCCGCTAGATGGCGCTGATGATAGCATTTACAGTGTTTGCTGCCCGTAGTTGTCAGCGCCATCTACTGGACATAATGGGGTATTTTCCCTTTTAATGCGGCATTTCCTTTTCATTCATTGAATGGTCAGAATTACAGCCACTAGATGGAGCTGACAATAGCATTTTCAGTATTACGTCACATGGCTATCAGTGCTATCTAGTGGCCATAATGGGGTATTTCCTTTTCATTCATTTGAATAGAGTGGTCCACATGGAAGTGGGAAGTAATGGGAATGGGAAATGGGAAGTAACTACTGTAAATGCTATTGTCAGCTCCATCTAGTGGACATAATACAGACTACTCTATTTCAATGAAGGAAAAGGAAATACCGCATTATGGCCACTAGGTGGAGCTGACGTTAGCAATTACAGTATTTATTTCCATGGCTGTCAGCTCCATCTAGTGGCCATAATGCAGTATTTCCTTTTTGTTCATTGACATAGAGCGGTCCACATTATGTCCACTAGATGGAGCTGATGATAGCATTTACAGTAGTTACTTCCCATGGCTGTTAGCGCCATCTAGTGGCCATAATGCAGTATGTTCCTTTTAATGTGTTTTTTTTTTCATGAATTGAGATAGAGCAGTCCACATTACGGCCACTATATGGAGCTGACGATAGCATTTACATTATTTACTTCCTAGGCTTTCAGCTCCATCTAGTGGCCATAACAAGGTATTTCCTTTTTCATTCTTTGAAAGAGAGTGGTCCACGTTGTTGCCGCTAGATGGCGCTGATGATAGCATTTACAGTGTTTGCTGCCCGTAGTTGTCAGCACCATCTAGTGGACATAATGTGGTGTTTTCCCTTTTAATGCTGTATTTCCTTTTCATTCTTTGAAGGGTCAGAATTATGGCCACTAGATGGAGCTTACGATAGCATTTACAGTATTTACGTCCCATGGCTGTCAGCTCCATCTGGTGGCCATAATGCAGTATTTCCTTTTCGTTCATTGAAATAGAGCGGTCCACATTATGTCCACCAGATGGAGCTGCAATTGCTAGCATCAGCTCCATCTAGTGGCCATAATGTGGATTGTTCTATTTCAATTCATGGAAGAAAAAAAAACACATTAAAAAGGAAAATACTGCATTATGGCCACTAGATGGAACTGACAGCCATGGGAAGTAACTACTGTAAATGCTATCATTAGCTCCAGTGGCCATAATGCAGTATTTCCTTTTCATTCATTGAAATAATGTGGTCCGCATTATGCCCACTAGATGGAGCTGATGTTAGCAATTACAGTATTTAGGTCCCATGGCTGTCAGCTTCATCTAGTGGCCATAATCTAGTATTTCCTTTTTTATTCATTTGAAAGCGAGAGGTCTACATTATGGCCACTAGATGGCGCTGTTGTTAGCAATAACAGTATTTACGTCCCATGGCTGTCAGCTCCATCTAGTGGTCATAATCTAGTATTTCCTTTTTTATTCATTTGAAAGCGAGAGGTCTACATTATGGCCACTAGATGGCGCTGTTGTTAGCAATAACAGTATTTACGTCCCATGGCTGTCAGCTCCATCTAGTGGCCATAATCTAGTATTTCCTTTTTTATTCATTTGAAAGCGAGAGGTCTACATTATGGCCACTAGATGGCGCTGTTGTTAGCAATAACAGTATTTACGTCCCATGGCTGTCAGCTCCATCTAGTGGCCATAATCTAGTATTTCCTTTTTTATTCATTTGAAAGCGAGAGGTCTACATCATGGCCACTAGATGGCGCTGGTGTTAGCAATTACAGTATTTAAGTCCCATGGCTGTCAGCTCCATCTAGTGGCCATAATCTAGTATTTCCTTTTTTATTCATTTGAAAGCGAGAGGTCTACATCATGGCCACTAGATGGCGCTGATGTTAGCAATTACAGTATTTAAGTCCCATGGCTGTCAGCTCCATCTAGTGGCCATAATCTAGTATTTCCTTTTTTATTCATTTGAAAGCGAGAGGTCTACATCATGGCCACTAGATGGCGCTGTTGTTAGCAATAACAGTATTTACGTCCCATGGCTGTCAGCTCCATCTAGTGGCCATAATCTAGTATTTCCTTTTTTATTCATTTGAAAGCGAGAGGTCTACATCATGGCCACTAGATGGCGCTGGTGTTAGCAATTACAGTATTTAAGTCCCATGGCTGTCAGCTCCATCTAGTGGCCATAATCTAGTATTTCCTTTTTTATTCATTTGAAAGCGAGAGGTCTACATCATGGCCACTAGATGGCGCTGATGTTAGCAATTACAGTATTTAAGTCCCATGGCTGTCAGCTCCATCTAGTGGCCATAATCTAGTATTTCCTTTTTTATTCATTTGAAAGCGAGAGGTCTACATTATGGCCATTAGATGGAGCTGATGATAGCATTTGCAGTAGTTACTTCCAATGGCTATCAGCACCATCTAGTGGCCATAATGCAGTATTTTCCTTTTAATGTTTTTTTTTTTTTTTTTTAAATGAATTGAAAAAATTTCCTTTTTTATTAATTTGAAAGCGAGAGGTCTACATTATGGCCCCTAGATGGCGCTGTTGTTAGCAATAACAGTATTTACGTCCCATGGCTGTCAGCTCCATCTAGTGGCCATAATCTAGTATTTCCTTTTTTATTCATTTGAAAGCGAGAGGTCTACATCATGGCCACTAGATGGCGCTGGTGTTAGCAATTACAGTATTTAAGTCCCATGGCTGTCAGCTCCATCTAGTGGCCATAATCTAGTATTTCCTTTTTTATTCATTTGAAAGCGAGAGGTCTACATCATGGCCACTAGATGGCGCTGATGTTAGCAATTACAGTATTTAAGTCCCATGGCTGTCAGCTCCATCTAGTGGCCATAATCTAGTATTTCCTTTTTTATTCATTTGAAAGCGAGAGGTCTACATCATGGCCACTAGATGGCGCTGTTGTTAGCAATAACAGTATTTATGTCCCATGGCTGTCAGCTCCATCTAGTGGCCATAATCTAGTATTTCCTTTTTTATTCATTTGAAAGCGAGAGGTCTACATTATGGCCACTAGATGGCGCTGTTGTTAGCAATAACAGTATTTACGTCCCATGGCTGTCAGCTCCATCTAGTGGCCATAATCTAGTATTTCCTTTTTTATTCATTTGAAAGCGAGAGGTCTACATCATGGCCACTAGATGGCGCTGGTGTTAGCAATTACAGTATTTAAGTCCCATGGCTGTCAGCTCCATCTAGTGGCCATAATCTAGTATTTCCTTTTTTATTCATTTGAAAGCGAGAGGTCTACATCATGGCCACTAGATGGCGCTGATGTTAGCAATTACAGTATTTAAGTCCCATGGCTGTCAGCTCCATCTAGTGGCCATAATCTAGTATTTCCTTTTTTATTCATTTGAAAGCGAGAGGTCTATATCATGGCCATTAGATGGAGCTGATGATAGCATTTGCAGTAGTTACTTCCCATGGCTATCAGCACCATCTAGTGGCCATAATGCAGTATTTTCCTTTTAATGTTTTTTTTTTTTTTTTTTTTTAAATGAATTGAAAAAATTTCCTTTTTTATTAATTTGAAAGCAAGAGGTCTACATTATGGCCACTAGACTGTGCTGAGAATAGCATTTGCAGTATTTATTTATTCAGGTATTTCCTTTTCATTCTTTTGAAATAAAGTGCTTCACATTTTGGCCTCTAGATGGAGCTGGTGATGGCATTTTTATTTGATTTATTTAGCGTTTACTAGTAATGGCGGCGATCAGCGGGATTTTTAGCCAAACTGCAACATTGCGGAGGACAAATCGGACACTGAGTGACACTTTTTTTTTTTTTTTTTGGGGGACCAGTGACACTTATGCCGCGTACGCACGATCGGAAATTCCTCCAGCAAAAGACCGATCAGAGCTTTTGGTCGGAGATTCCCACCTTGTGCTTAGCAGAAACTTAGGGATCAGTACATTCCCTCTTACAGACCGCCGTTCTGCCTGTCCCGGGAACAATCGTCAGGACCCGCTGATTGGCTTCCGCTGTGTTCAATCACAGCACGTGCACGCCCTCGACCCGGAAAGTGCAAATTCACCTACCTGTACGTGATTTTGCACAGGAGAGCCGCCTTGGCACCTTATATATACTATATCAGGTTGGCACAAGCTGGTAAAGACAATTCCTTTTCTTTTTATTTTATTTTAATCCAACCTAAAATATACTGACCCAGACCATTGACTCTGACAATGGTCTGGGTCAAACCATGGACCCTGTAAACCCCCGTACACACGGGTCGGACATTCCAACAACCAAATCCGTCGGATTTTGTCCGACGGATTTTGTCCGAAACTGTTGCATACACACAGTCGGACAAAGTTGTTGGAAAATCCGTTTGTACATAACGTGATGACGTTATTTCCAGGGCTGGATTAACGTAGGGGCTATTGGAGCTGCAGCTCCAAGCCCCTACATTTAATATAGGCCCAGCAGGGTTGGACTGACCATTTTGGGTGCTGCCATTGCCCTACTGATGCCGCCCACTGCCAAAAACCCAGCCCCAAGTGCATTTTAAAAAAAATTCAATAAAAAAAAAAGAAATTGTAAAAAATTAATTATAAAAAAATGAAAACAAAAAACTGCTGACACCATCCACTGCCCTCCACTGGAAAAAAAAAAATTAAAAAAAATTTAAATTAGAAAAAAAAACATAAAAAAAAAAACAAAAATAAGAATGTAAACAATAAAAGATTGCAACAAATAATAAAAAAAAAAATTAAAAATGTAAAAAAAAAGTATACAGAAAATTTGGGCTCATTCGCACGGGTTCTCTTGCACATAGTGTGAATGAGCAGTTTGTTAAAAAAAATACCTAATTTGTTTTAATAAAAATTTGTTTGCGTTTTAATTTTATTTATTAACCATAAAATCGGCCCTCCAAAATCCTCAGCACCAGGCCCATGACGCTCTTAATCTGGCCCTGGGTGCCTCAAAAAAAAACGAAAAAAAATAAAAATAAAACTGCTGACACCATCCACTGCCCTCTACTGGAAAAAAAATAAATAAAAAAAATTAAAATTAGAAAAAAAAACAAAAATAAGAATGTAAACAATAAAAGAATGCAACAAATAATAATAAAAAAATTAAAAATGTAAAAAAAAAGTATACAGAAAATTTGGGCTCATTCGCACGGGTTCTCTTGCACATAGTGTGAATGAGCAGTTTGTTAAAAATACCTAATTTGTTTTAATAAAAATTTGTTTGCGTTTTAATTTTATTTATTAACCATAAAATCGGCCCTCCAAAATCCTCAGCACCAGGCCCATGATGCTCTTAATCTGGCCCTGGTTATTTCGTTAGGACGGGACTACGTTCAGGCTAGTAGCCAATAGCTTTGGTCTAGGAATTTGATCTGAGCATGCGTGGCACTTTGTCCGATCGAAATTCTCTACACATGATCGGACAAAGTCCCATCGGATCATGTTGTCGGAAAGTTTTATAGCCCAGCTGGAAAACTTGGTCCGTCGGATATTCCGATGGAAACAGTCCGATGGAGCCCACACACTGTCGGATTATCCGACAACACGGTCCGAGAAGACATTGTCCATCGGAATGTCCAACCGTGTGTACAAGGGCTAAGAGGGTATTTAGGGTCAAACCCCCAACTCTAACCCCGTACATGCCTGATGACGGGGGGGGGGGGGGGTTGGGTCCTGCTAGGCTCTGAAACGCTGCTACTCTAACTAGGATGTGATCGCCGAATAAAGCTTTGGACCCATTCTGGAGATCCTTGGTGTGCTGGTTCCCACTAACTCTAACCCCAACACTGATCTCGATCAAACCTTTATCTGGCTATTTCTTCTTTCTTTTTTTCTTTTCTTTTCTTATGTTTATTTACTTTTTTTTTCTCCTCTAGGAATGAGAGAAAGATACAATGTGTTATAGCAGCCCTTCTCAACACAGAGGAACCATTGAAACAGTTCTCCAGTCTCGGGGAACCCGTGCTAAAAATTAGAGCTCTACAACTCATGATACCATTAGATGGTCAGTGGGAAGAATGGTCCTCACACTTGTGGTCATTGGGAAGAATTACCTCCTTACAGATAGCTAAAAATATCAATGGTGTGAGTGGGAACTTATCTGAGAGGCAGAAATGGCCCAATGCTGAAGGAACCTCTAGCAACCTCTGGAGGAACCTCTAGCAACCTCTGGAGGAACCCTAGGTTTCCACCGAACCCTGGTTGAGAATCACCGTGTTATAGAATGGAGCCTGTTTTTATACGATGTACGAGGTGTGTCTAAAAAGTTTGGTGAACGGTCCAATGCCTCAGCGGCACCATGAGCCAAGGGGCGCGTCCATGCACCGGGCTATCCAGAGACACGTCGAGAAGCCACACCTAGCGCGGAGTACACGTGACCGCCAGTGGAACGTAGTCGGTGTGTGAGTGGTAGGGTCACAGCGCAATGGAGCAACATCAAGTTCTGCTACAAACTGGTTGCGGAAAACCGCAACAGAGACGCAAAAAAAAAAAAGTTAGTGGAAGTGTACGGGACGGAAGCTAAATATGGTTCCCAAATACCAGCAAAACTAATACAATAAATAAAAATTAATAATAAATGATAAATTAACGAATGTCAAAAAAAGTGCACCGTTCCCCACCGTTTCATCCTCCATAGTGTAGTATTTAAAAACGAAGGTTTTATTTAAATAACTTAAGCTTACTCACAAGAGGGAACGGATAAACAGGCACACAGCTAACAGATCGGTGAGCGACTTGCTCGGGTGTAGACGTCACTTCCGCTTTCCTACGCGTTACGTCACGTGTGGACTTCAACTGGGATAATTTTTTTTTTCCTCTGTGCTTATATCACATACTTCTATTTTATATATTTTTATATATACCGAAATCTTTATTATATGTACTTTTTGGTCTTAATGCACATGATTGTGTACTTTTTGACACTTGAATGATGCACAGGAGCACTTTATATCAATTGTTTATGTAATGCACAGATGCTCTTTTTTGATTTTTAAGTGTTGTTGTAGCTTTTAAGCACTATTGCACTTTTTTTGAAATTCGTTAATTTATCATTTATTATTAATTTTTATTTATTGTATTAGTTTTGCTGATATTTGGTATAAGCAACACAACACCCCCCCCCCCCTTTTTTTCTGTTTATTATTGAGAGTCAACTCATAGAGTGTTTGCTGCTCCCATTAGAATAGATCTTTGCTTTCTTACCATCTTTTGGCCATAGAGCGCAGGAGCCTTTCATATATACATTAAATATGGTTCCTGCTTTCGCGGTAAATATGGTCAACGCTTTTGCGACGGGAAGGAAATGACTGAGGAAGAGCCGCGTTCGGGTCGGCCGTCGACAAGCAGAACTCCAGACACGATCGAGCGAGTGCAACAAATGCTGGCACGGGGTCGGCAACTGACTCTACGATTGATGGCGGAAGGACTGGGCATTAGCAATGACGCTGTGCGCACCATCGTCCGCCAAGTTTAGGGTAAGCGGAAAATCTTTTCTCGGTTTGCGCCTTACAAGCTGATAGACGACCAGAGAGTGAAAAGGATGGAAACCTCTGCAGATTGCATTACCATGTGTGACCAGGGTCCATCCTTTCTGCCAACCATCGTCACAGGGAGAATGAGACCTGGCGCTACCAGCGCCATCCAGAATCCAAGCGGCAATCGATGGAATGGCATTCTCCGTCTACCAGGCTTCTTTGTGTTACCATGCATTAAAAAAGCGCCATGAAAGACGCACGTTTGGCGGATGTGGTGGCAATCCAAGTGTGACAGCGGTTCCGCAATCAATTCCTAAAGAGGCCTTTGCTGGCAGTTTCCAGAAGCTTTATGAACGTTTCCAAAAGCGTGCCTGTGTGTTGTGTTTCTGTAATGTCTACTGTATGTATACAATGCATTCTATAATGGATCCTATGTGTAAATGATATATTCTATAATGGATCCTGTATGTATATGTAGCGCCGGGCTCCTGAAGAGCATGTTTTTGTAAATTTAGTTTTTCCTAAGACCATAGTTGGGTCTTGGGGTTAATTTCAGTAAATTATGGTATTGGCATCAGTTTGGCTGGGCTGTACTAATGTTCTGCCTGGTCATAGGTGTAGGTATCACCTTGACAGGCATTGGAACGCAGTCTGGTTGGACGCATTGGGTAACAATCTCTCTCTCTCTGAGGCAATCAGCGGGTGCGTTGTCTAGTTGTGTATTCCGGGAGAGGGTACTTAAGGTGCTGAAGTCACGTGGTTTTGGGTTCCGGTCCAGAAGTATGTTCTGACTCCATGTTCTTGGTCCTCCTGACCAGCCCCCAGAGGCCCTCATAGCCTGGGGTGCGGATGCATCCGTTTCCGAGTCCCGAGGCACAGTAACTGGAAGGTGGGTTCCAAGGTGGTCTGGTGCCATCTCGGGTTTGGAGAGGTCCAGTAACTGAAAACGCAACCAGGAGAGGACTCTTCAGAAGAGGACCATGCACGAGGCTGGCTGCTCGGTAAGAGCCTGGAATCTGAGCTGAAAGGACACCAAGTAAATCCGCATCCTCATTGTATCGCCGGACCGGCTGCAAGATACCGGTACTGTAAGAGAATTCCTAAGTTCATCCTTCGGTTATAACTAAGGCCGCGTACACACGCGGGGACTGTTCGGCCAACTTTGTCCGCTGAACAGTGTTTCGGCGGACAGTCCGCTCGTGTGTGGGCTTTCAGCGGACAGTTTCAGCGAACAGTCCGCTGAACAAGGTTTTTCGGAATTTCCGAAAAACTGTCTGCTGAAACTTTGTTTCAGCGAACAGTTCCCTCGTGTGTAGGCTTGTTCGTCAAACTAAGTTCCGCGCATGCTCAGAAAGGATTTACACGCCGAAAGTTATAATGCAATGTATAGGACGTCGTATTTTTCGTCCCGTCGTACGTGCCGTTCACGTCATCGCGCGCGGTTTCAGCAAACTGTTCGTACGTCGTGTGTGGCCATGTCCGTCCATGCTAATTTTGAGCGGACTGTTTGCCGAAACTGTTTGACGGACAAAGTTGGGCGAACAGTCCCCGCGTGTGTACGCGGCCTAAGTTCTGTGGCAGAGACTTTGCTAAGCTTAAATCACCTGTCGGCTGCTAAATCCACAAAAGGGGATTTATCCGATAGATGAGATATCCAGTTGCGAATGGCTATTCCCTGGATCATCTAGAGAGAGACATTCAAGTGTCAGCAGTTCCAAGAGTACCTGAGCTTTCCTACCCATCCCCTCTATTCCCTCCTGAGACTGTGTTCTGTTCAACGTTCGTTTTTCCAAATAAAAATTCCTAAAGGGATTCAAGTGTCGCTCTCTACAGTTTATTGGGCCTCGAGAACCCCTAGACGAGAACGAGGTGGAGACGGTAACGGTAAGCCCAACAATACCAGCCGCTCCTTCGGGGGTTAGTGCTACATATACAATGCATTCTATAATGGATCCTGTATATATACAATGTATACTATAATATATCCTGTATGTATACAATGTATTCTATAATGGATCCTGTATATATACAATGTATACTATAATATATCCTGTATGTATACAATGTATTCTATAATGGATCCTGTATACAGTGGTGTGAAAAAGTGTTTGCCCCCTTCCTCATTTCCTGTTCCTTTGCATGTTTGTCACACTTAAGTGTTTCGGAACATCAAACCAATTTAAACAATAGTCAAGGACAACACAAGTAAACACAAAATGCAATTTGTAAATGAAGGTGTTTATTATTAAAGGTGAAAAAAAATCCAAACCATCATGGCCCTGTGTGAAAAAGTGATTGCCCCCTTGTTAATACATACTATAACTGTGGTTGTCCACACCTGAGTTCAATTTCTCTAGCCACACCCAGGCCTGATTATTGCCACACCTGTTCACAATCAAGGCATCACTTAAATAGGAGCTGCTTGACACAGTAAGGTCCACCAGAAGATCCTTAAAAGCTACACATCATGCCGAGACCCAAAGAAATTCAGGAACAATTGAGAAAGAAAGTAATTGAGATCTATCAGTCTGGAAAGGGTTATAAAGCCATTTCCAAAGCTTTGGGAATCCAGCGAACCACAGTGAGAGCCATTATCCACAAATGGCGAAGACATGGAACAGTGGTGAACCTTCCCAGGAGTGGCCGGCCGCCCAAAATTACCCCAAGAGCGCAGCGACCACTCATCCAAGAGGTCACAAAAGACCCCACAACAACGTCCAAGGAACTGCAGGCCTCACTTGCCTCAGTTAAGGTCAGCGTTCATGCCTCCACCATCAGGAAAAGACTGGGCAAAAATGGCCTGCATGGCAGAGTTCCAAGGAGAAAACCACTGCTGAGCAAAAAGAACATCAAAGCTCGTCTCAATTTCTCCACAACACATCTTGATGATCCCCAAGACTTTTGGGACAACATTCTGTGGACCGATGAGACAAAAGTGGAACTCTTTGGAAGGTGTGTGTCCAAGTATATCTGGCGTAGAAGGAACACTGCATTTCATAAAAAGAACATTATACCAACAGTAAAATATGGTGGTGGTAGTGTGATGGTCAGTTTTGCTGCTTCAGGACCTGGAAGACTTGCCGTGATAAAAGGAACTATGAATTCTGCTGTCTACCAAGAGATCCTGAAGGAGAATGTCCGACCATCTGTTCGTGTACTCAAGCTGAAACGAACTTGGGTTCTGCAGCAGGACAATGATCCTAAACACACCAGCAAGTCCTCCACCGAATGGCTGAAGAAAAACAAAATGAAGACTTCGGAGTGGCCTAGCCAAAGTCCTGACCTGAATCCTATTGAGATGTTGTGGTATGACCTTAAAAAGGCCGTTCATGCTCGAAAACCCTCTAATGTAACTGAATTAGGACAATTCTGCAAAGATGAGTGGGCCAAAATTCCTCCAGGACGCTGTAAAAGCCTCATTGCACGTTATCGCAAACGCTTGGTTGCAGTTGTTGCTGCTAAGGGTGGCCCAACCAGTTATTAGGTTTAGGGGGCAATCACTTTTTCACACAGGGCCATGATGGTTTGGATTTTTTTTCACCTTTAATAATAAACACCTTCATTTACAAATTGCATTTTGTGTTTACTTGTGTTGTCCTTGACTATTGTTTAAATTGGTTTGATGTTCCGAAACACTTAAGTGTGACAAACATGCAAAGGAACAGGAAATGAGGAAGGGGGCAAACACTTTTTCACACCACTGTATATACAATGTATACAATAATATATCCTGTATTTGTATCCTATGATAGATCCTGCATGTATACAAAGTATTCTAAAATGGATCCTGTATGTATACAATGTATTATATAATGGGTCCTGTATGTATATACAATGTATGCTATGATGGATCCTGTATTTGTATCCTATGATAGATCCTGCATGTATACAAAGTATTCTATGATGGATTCTGTATATATACAATGTATACTATAATATATCCTGTATGTATACAATGTATTATATAATGGATCCTGTATGTATACAATGTATGCTATGATGGATCCTGTATGTATACAATGTATTCTATGATGGATTCTGTATATATACAATGTATACAATAATATATCCTGTATGTATACAATGTATTATATAATGGATCCTGTATGCATACAATGTATTCTATGATGGATCCTGTATGTATACAATGTATTCTATAATGGATCCTGTATGTATACAATGCATTCTATAATATATCATGTATGTATACAATGCATTCTATAATGGATCCTGTATGTATACAATGTATTCTATAAAGGATTCTGTATGTATACAATGTATTCTATAAAGGATTCTGTATGTATACAATGTATTCTAAAATGGATTCTGTATTTATACAATGTATTCTATAATGGATTCTGTATTTATACAATGTATTCTATAATGGATCCTGTATGTATACAATGTATTCTAAAATGGATCCTGTATGTAAACAATGTATTCTATGATGGATCCTGTATGTATACAATGTATTCTATAATGGATCCTGTATGTATACAATGTATTCTAAAATGGATCCTGCATGTATACAATGTATTCTATGATGGATTCTGTATATATACAATGTATACTATAATATATCCTGTATGTATACAATGTATTATATAATGGATCCTGTATGCATACAATGTATTCTATAATGGATCCTGTATGTATACAATGCATTCTATAATATATCATGTATGTATACAATGCATTCTATAATGGATCCTGTATGTATACAATGTATTCTATAAAGGATTCTGTATGTATACAATGTATTCTATGATGGATCCTGTATGTATACAATGCATTCTATAATATATCCTGTATGTATACAATGTATTCTATAATGGATCCCGTATTTATACAATGTATTCTATAATAGATCCTGTATGTATACAATGCATTCTATAATATATCCTGTATGTATACAATGCATTCTATAATGGATCCTGTATGTATACAATGTATTCTATAAAGGATTCTGTATGCATACAATGTATTCTATGATGGATCCTCTATGTATACAATGTATTCTATAATGGTTCCTGTATGTATACAATGCATTCTATAATAGATCCTGTATGTATACAATGCATTCTATAATGGATCCTGTATGTATACAATGTATTCTATAAAGGATTCTGTATGCATACAATGTATTCTATGATGGATCCTCTATGTATACAATGTATTCTATAATGGTTCCTGTATGTATACAATGCATTCTATAATATATCCTGTATGTATACAATGTATTCTATAATAGATCCTGTATGTATACAATGCATTCTATAATAGATCCTGTATGTATACAATGCATTCTATAATGGATCCTGTATGTATACAATGTATTCTATAAAGGATTCTGTATGCATACAATGTATTCTATGATGGATCCTCTATGTATACAATGTATTCTATAATGGTTCCTGTATGTATACAATGCATTCTATAATATATCCTGTATGTATACAATGCATTCTATAATGGTTCCTGTGTGCATACAATGTATTCTATAATGGATCCTGTATGTATACAATGTATTATAGAATACAGGGGTAGGCAACCTTTGAGAAGTGGAGATCTACCCGGACAACATGGAGGAGATCAAAGATCACCGGGGTGTGGCAACCTTTTTTTTTTTTTTTAAGAAACTAACTAGAAAGCCCCCAATAAAAAGTAAAGACGGCCTGAAGAAAACTTAAGCCTCATACACGCTATCAGATTTTCTGCTGAGTTTTTCCTTCAGATTTACCAAAACCATGCAGTGTAAGGGCCTGCCTGATTACATACAAATTTAAACTCCTAAGGTGTGACCTCATCTTATATGGTTTTGGTAAATCTGAAGGAAAAAAATCAGCGGAAAATCTGATAGTGTGTATGGGGCTTCAGAGAAATGCAATACAAGTAAAGTCACTGTAAAATTATAAACATATCCTACCTTTTAAAATGTAGCTTCAGTGAGAAACTCGCTCACTCACTTTCATTCACAATTTTTTTTATGTCTGGGGAGTATTTGGTTACCCCCACAAGGGTGATTCTATCAGGAAAGCAGAACATCTGATACTGCAGGCTGATTTGCACAATTAGTTGTAGGGCCTGGCTATCTCCTCTGATTCCTGGCCAGTGTAAGTAGTATGTACGGCAGTGTACAGAGGTCAGCAAGATGTAGAGCAGTGTACAGAGCTCAGTAGGATGTAGGGCAGTGTACAGTAGGGCAGTAGGACAGTGTACAGAGGTCAGCAGGATGTAGGACAGTGTACAGAGATCAGTTGTATGTAGAGCAGTGTACAGAGGTCACTAGGGTGTAGGGGATTGTACAGAGGTCAGTGGGATGTAGCAAAGTGTACAGAGGTCAGTAGTATGTAGGCCAATGTACAGGGGTCAGTAGTATGTAGGGCAGTGTACAGAGGTCAGTAGTAGTCGGGGCAGTGTCCAGAGGTCAGTAGTATGTAGGGCAGTGTACAGGGGTCAGTAATCTGCAGGGTGGTGTACAAAGGTCAGTAGTATGTAGGGCAGTGTATGGAGGTCAGCAAGATGTAGAGAGTGTACAGAGGTCAGTAGTATGTAGGGCAATGTACAGAGGTCAGTAGCATGTAGGGCAGTGTACCGTGGTCAGTAGTAGGTCGGTAGTAGGTAGAGCAGTGTACAGAGGTCAGTAGTAGGTAGGGGAGTGTACCATTGTCAGTAGTAGGTAGAGCAGTGTACAGAGGTAAGTAGTATGTAGAGCAGTGTACAGGGGTGAATAGTATGTAGGGCAGTGTATAGAGGTCAGTAGTAGGTAGGGGAGTGTACCATGGTCAGTAGTAGGTAGAGCAGTGTACAGAGGTCAGTAGTAGGTAGGGGAGTGTACCATGGTCAGTAGTAGGTAGAGCAGTGTACAGAGGTCAGTAGTAAGTAGAGCAGTGTACAGGGGTCAATAGTATGTAGGGCAGTGTACAGAGACCAGCAGGTATATATGGCAGTGTATAGAGATCAGTAGGATGTAGGGCAGTGTACAGAGGTCAGTAGCATGTAAAGCCATGTCCAGGGGTAGGTAGTATGCAGGGCAGTGTACAGAGGTCAGTAGTATGTATGGTAGTTTACAGAGGCCAGCAGGATGTAGGACAGTGTACAGAGGTCAGAAATATGTAGAGCAGTGCACAGAGATCAGTAGAATGTCGGGCAGTGTACAGCGGTCAGCAGAATATAGAATAGTGTACAGAGGTCAGCAAGATGTAGAGCAGTGTACTGCGGTCAGTAGTATGTAGGGCAGTGTAAAGAGGTCTTCAGGTATGTAGAGCAGTGTACAGAGATCAGTAGTATGTAGGGCAGTGAACACAGGTCAGTAGTATACAGGGCAGTGTCCAGAGGTCAGTAGGATGTAGGGCAGAGTACAAAGGTCAGTAGTAGCCGGGGCAGTGTACAGAGGTCAGTAGGATGTAGGGTAGAGTATAGAGGTCAGTAGGAAGTAGGGCAGTGTACAGAGGTCAGTAGGATGTAGGGCAGAGTACAGAGGTCAGTAGTAACTTAGATTACATATAGCAGCCAGAACTTTGTTAACAATTTGTTTTGGTAAATGCGGTAACAAAAGGTTCTGGCAGTCAGGATTGAAGTTGATAAACACCGACTGTATTCTGTTTGCTGTCTACTGTTGCGATACTTAGAAAAGTAAAAACATCCTATATAGGAAAACAATATTTATTTGTGACATTCTAAACAAGAAAAAAAACACACAAACACGTTTTGTCAGGGTTATATCTGTAAAACTCTATTTTATTCCTTATCTTGGTACAACATTCTTCCACATTTCTTTTTTTTTTGTTTGTTTGTTTTTGGCCCTACGCGGTGCATTTCATATTCGTCCTCGAGAAACAAAAGAATATGATAGAACAAAATAATTCTACTAACAGAAACTCAAAAAAAAAAAATATTTCTGTTCATCTTAACATCCCAATACTTTACCACAGACACAAATATATTTAACTGTAAGAATATAAATAATAAATAAATAAAAAACTGAATTTGGTACATTCTTTAATTCTGATGAGTTAAATGGGCTTAAAAATGGTCATTTACCATATTTTTATTCTTTTAAACAAATAAAATGTATTAATTAATCGTTCAAATACATTCAGAATAAAGGATTTTTTTTCTGATGTTTATCCAAGGTGCTTAATAACAATAAATACATTCTTTAATGTAATAATAATAATAATAAAATCATTGATTTAGAAAAAAAAATGGAAATATATAAAAAATTTATTAAGGAAGTTGCTTTTTTTTAAAGGAGTGACTTCTAAAGAAAAAAAAAATGGAAATATATAAAAAAATTATTAAGGAAGTTACTTTTTTTTAAAGGAGTGACTTCTGAAGAAAAAAGGAAGAAATGCTGGTAGCAATAAATAGGGAGGATGGGAAGCCAGAAGAAAGAAAGGAAGTTGGGGGGGGGGGGGGGGATAAAATCACCCTTTCAAAAGAAAAAAAAATTGCATGAGCATTTTTATAAAATTTGGTTTGAATTGTTAGGCAAAAAAAGCACAGGCCACGAGATTCAGAAGAAAAATCCATCTAGTATCTACCTCTAAGCAAATATCCATGCTATGAAAAGGCTCCATAATGCACTTGAAATATATACTTGTAGTTAAACAAATATTGATAAATAGTTAATAGAACTTAATACATATGTAAAAAAAAAAAAAAATGTAAAAAAGTTGCTGCCTTCTAAAAAAAAAGGGGGGGGGGGGGTGAATGAATATATGAATTTTAATTACCCCTTTTCCTGTTCAAGACCATATACTAAAATTCATTAAAAAGCATGAGTAATAATAATAATAATAATAATAATAGTATGACAACATAGTAAAAAAAAAACATACATTCCCTTTATAGCAAACTGCCAAAACAAGAGCAATGTTTTTTTTTTTTGTTTTTTTTTTCCAGAAACATGAACCCATTTTTACAAAAATAATATAAAAAAATAAATAGAAAAGCAAACATTAAACCAACTTCACAAATTAAGTACACTAAAAGGAAAACAAAACCCATTTCACAAAAAAATTTAAATTAAACAAATAAATAAATATATAATAAAGGAAGCATGAAACCGACTTCACAAAAATAAAGCAAAAAAATAAATAAATATATATATTAAAAAGGAAACATAAAATAAAAAAATATACAGTATATATAAAAAGGAAACATGAAACCAAATTCACAAATATAACATAAAAATATAAATATAAAACAGAAACACAAAACCAATTTCACAAAAAAATAAAATAAAAAGAAATACATGGTGATATAAAAATGGACTTAAATTAAAATGTAACCTCTAATTGTAACACTAGAATAACATTGAAGCTACAATCATTACAATCTCATAGTCCTTTCCAGTGTCCTCCTATATACAAAAATGTTTATCTACATGAATAAATAATAGATTTTTTTTTATTTAGTTTTTTTGTTTGTGTGTTTGTTACAGCTCAAAAAAGGAATTCCTTTATAAAGTGTGATTTAATAGGTCGTATGTCTTCCTAGGTACGTTTTTACCTTGGGTGGACAATGCTACTGAAAATGCAGGATTTGTCCTAGAACTGAATTGTTGTTTTGTTTTTTGTAGTTTTTTTGAATCCATAGTGATAGTCTGATTTATTTATTTTTCTTATATTGTCTATTAGGAATGGGATATTTAAGAAAATGATGGGGTCAGAAACTAAAATTTCTGGATGGGATAATAGCGCCCACACATGGGCACATATGTACACACACACACACTCACACAGACACACATACATGGGTCAATTTATAAAATATTAACACTCAGTATTT
This sequence comes from Lithobates pipiens, assembly GCF_037356315.1. NCBI lineage: Eukaryota > Metazoa > Chordata > Amphibia > Anura > Ranidae > Lithobates > Lithobates pipiens. The sequence goes on from NW_027507903.1 coordinate 640,420,817, forward strand.
CAATTCCAAAAGAGATTTGCCAAAATTTTACAGAAATTTTAAATTTCCTCAAATTTTTCCTGGACACTTTAACATTTCACCCTCTGGTTGCAGGTCATATGAACTAAGGTTGCAGCAGCCATACATTGGGAGGTCAATGGCAAAAACTCATTTTGAAGGGAAAGTGTGCGTTGTATATTTTTGGGTCCAGGATTTTTATTTTATTTTCTTTTAACTTTAATTTTTACAGTATGTGATGAGTGCCAATCCATTTTCCTTTCCTTGCTGAGACATTTCCTCAATTTCTATAGATAAAACAACACGCTCTAATTGGAGCTGTTGAATGATCAAAGGAGGGATGCATCATCCCTTTCCCTGCTTATAGGACTTTGTATGAAGCTTCACTGAGAGAGAGACAGTCAGAAAGCAAGCAGCAACTGCTGAAAATTCCTATTGGATAGCTCAGTACATTCTTCAAAGGTCGTATCATGGAAACTCCCTGAATTAAGTGGAAGATCCTTGCAATTCTGTTTGTATCAAAAAAATAAAATGCCTAAAATTGCCTTTTTTTCTAAATAAAAATTTTGCACAAAAAAAAACATTCAAAATCAATAAAAAAAACATAGATTCCCTTATTTAATTTCAAAAAATGGTTAGCAGAAAAAAAATGCCTTCCCTAACATTGCCTTAAAATTAAAGAACTGTTTATAAACTTGCAAAAATTTAATATTTATAAAATGCAAAAAAAAAAAAATACAAAAAAAAAAAAAATGTTGTTTCCCTTTAAAGTCAAATTCTACTTTCATTTTTTTTTTTTTGTAGCAGAAAAGAAATTGCCTTGTCAAAAATTGCCATATTCCAAAAAAAATAAAAAATAATGTCTATAACAGCCTTTCTCAACCCTTTCCACACAGACGAACCCTTGAAATAGTTCTCCGGTCTTGGGGAACCCCTGATAAAAATTAGAAATCTACAACTAATGATACATTAGTGTGATGGTCGGTGGGAAGAATGGTCCTTACACTTGTGGTCATTGGGAAGAATTACCTCCTTACAGATAGCTAAAAAGATCAATGGTGTCAGTGGGAACTTATCACAGAGGCAGAAATTGCCCAATGCTGAAGGAACCCCTACAACCTCTGGAGGAACCCTAGAGTTCCACGGAACCCTGGTTGAGAAACACTGGTCTATAAGCTTGCAAATATTCAAAATAAATAAAATAAAAATTGCAGAGCATATTTGTAAATATAAAAAAACAGCTGTCAATGCAAGTTCTTACTTTACCCCCAGGGCCCTGTCATCTGAAGACCCTAAAGAACTGCCCAGCGCTGGAGGTGAGGCTCAAAGAATAAGGACCATGTGCATCTCGTAAAATGAGTGTGAGCCTTGACTTCCCTGACTTTGGAGTCAAGCCCTGTCCCTGGAGCTACCACCCCATCCAATAAGGTGCCAGTAGAGCCTTTACTTTGACCCTGGTTTCACTTCGTTACTAAGGCCTTGACATTGAGGTCAAGCTCTGCCCCTGGAGCCACCACTTTATCCAATAATGGGACCAGCGGAGCCTTTACCCTGGTTTCACTTTATTACTAAGGACTCGACTTTGGGGGTCAAGCCCTGACCCTGGAGCCACCACCTCATCCACTAATGGGGCAGTAGAGCCTTTACTTTGACCCTGGTTTCACTTTGTTACTGACTCGACTTTGAGGTCAAGCCCTGCCACTAGAGCTACCACCCCATCCAATAATGGGGCCAGTAAAGCCTTTGTCTTGACCCTGGTTTCACTTTTTTACTAAGGACTTGACATTGGGGGGTCAACCCCTGCCCCTGGAGCCACCGCCTAACCCACTAATGGGGCAGTAAAGCCTTTGCATTGACCCTGGTTTCACTTTGTTACTATGGACTCGACGTTGGCGTCAAGCCCTGCCCCTGGAGTCACCACCTCATCCACTAATGTGGCAGTAGAGCCTTTGCTTTGACCCTGGTTTCACTTTGTTACTAAGAACTCGACTTTGGGGTCAAGCCACTCGAGGTACCACTCCATCCAACAATGGGGCCAGTAGAGCCTTTACTTTGACCCTGGTATACATTTTTTACCAAGGACTTGACTTTGGGGTCAAGCCCTGCCCCTGGACACACCACCCCATCCAATAATGGGACAAATAGAGCCTTTGCTTTGACACTGGTTTCATTTTGTTACTAAGGACTTGACCTTGGCTATTAAGCCTTGTCCCTGGAGCTACCATGATCCTGGTTTCACTTTGCTACTAAGGACTTGACTTTGGTGTCAAGACCTGCCCCTGGAGCTACCACCCCATCCACTAATTGGGCCAGCAGAGCCCTTACTTTGACCCATGTTTAACATTGGTACTAAAGACTTGACTTTGGGGTCAAACCATGTCCCTGGAGCTACCTCCCCATCCATAAGGCGTCTACATCTAAGCCTCAACCATCAGCCTACCCAAAAGGCAACACACTCATTTGGCAAGGGGTCAGAAGGCAAAGGTAAAATAAGGCAAAATTCTACAAGATGAAATGCTGATTTTTATAAACAGACCCCTGTGGCCTACATACACACGGTGGTTTCCTATAAGTCTCGGGGGGGGGGGGGGGGGGGGGGTATTAATTAATCTTTAAAGTTGATATTTTATCCTAAAAGAGGGTTACAGAGTGTGATTGCTTAGTGTAGCAATTCTAATATTAAATGTTCTCTTTGGACGGAAAGACCACACTACCCCGTTATCTATGGAGGGAGAGTGAATAGGGCATTGTACCGGGTAGTGCCTCCTGCTGGTTTAGCCCTTGACCGGATTTGCAGGGTCTCTTTCCTGTCCGAAGTGACTCTAGAGCGGTGGTTGTGTGGTGTATCTCTGGGAGGAGCCTCTTGGCTTGGATTTCCACAGTCCATCTGACATGACTTTGGAGGACCTGGTTGGGACTGGACCCTCACCCGCCTCAAGGAGCCTAATCCCCCTCATTGACTTGCACCACTCCCATCGTCCATTTTTGCAGAAGACATTTCTTGTCCCGATGTGAAATTCCACTCTCATCTTTTGGATGTTCTGTCTGCCTGCCCCGCACGCTGCCTTGGCATCTGCAGAACGCCTCGTCTTTCCTCTCTTAATCGTATTCCCTGTAGACCATCACTCCCATTGCACCCTCTTTTCCTCATGCCCTCTCGCCACAGGGTGTCGGCCAGCGCCCCCGGGTGAAGAGAGGGTGAGGTGGCTGCAGTCAGATAGCAGTGTCCCAAAGCACAGCCTGTTGCCGATGGCACGGCGGGGTCCCGCCTTTGCGGCCCTCCGATCCCCGACGCCAGCTTGGCAGGATGGGCAGGCTTTCCTGCTTGCAGAGGCCCCGCTCAGCCCGCGGCTGGCGAGATTTGATCTCGTGACACAGGAACCTTTTCCTCTCGATGACCTCTTGCAGCTTCCCATCACGTTCACGGCCCCCGGGGACCACATTGGGGGTAGGGGACAGGACAGCCTGGTGGAAGGAAAGAGACATAATGAGGGTCCACCCATGCACCTTCTTTTAGATGTATGTTAGGCGTTTACGCAAGCTTAGAGCAAGGGTCTCTAACTTCCTAAACTAATGGCCAGTTTCCTTTCCTTCAGACTTAAGAGTGCCAGGCTATGCCCAGTGGGAGTAGAAAATGCCCCAGCATCAATGGGAATAAGTAAACCATGCCTCAGGCTTGGTGTTCAGTAGGAGTAAATAAATTACATAGCGCCTATGGTCAATAGGAGTAGAATAAGTGCCCCATCATTGGTAGTAGTGGGAGGCATAGTGGCCCATCGTTGGTTTCAGTAGTAGGAATAGTGGCCAATCATTTATATCCATGGGAGGAATAGCACCCTATCATTGGTGTCAGTAGGAGGAATAGTGGGTAATCATTTATATCCGTGGGAGGAATAGTGCCCCATCGTTGGTGTCAGCCAATAGTACTGTCATTGGTATTAGTGGGAGACATAGTAGCCCATTGTTGGTCTCAGTGGCTGGAATAGTGGTCAATCATTTATATCTGTAGGAGGATTAGTGCCCCTTTGTTGGTGTCAGTAGGAGGTATAGTGCCCCAATGTTGGTGTCAGAGACGCCATTTCTTCCATTGACACCAACATTGGGCACTATTCCTCCTTCTGATACCAACGTTAAGAGTCACCATTTCTTCCTCTGACACCAACATGGGGCACTGTTCCTCCTACTGATACCAGCTTTAGAGACACCATTTCTTCATCTGACACCAACATGGGGCACTATTCCTCCTACTGATAACAATGTTAAGAGTCACCATTTCTTCCTCTGACACCAACATGGGGCACTATTCCTCCTACTGATACCAGCTTTAGAGACACCATTTCTTCCTCTGACACCAACATGGGGCACTATTCCTCCTACTGATACCAGCTTTAGAGACACCATTTCTTCCTCTGACACCAACATGGGGCACTATTCCTCCTACTGATACCAGCTTTAGAGACACCATTTCTTCCTCTGACACCAACATGGGGCACTATTCCTCCTACTGATACCAGCTTTAGAGACACCATTTCTTCCTCTGACACCAACATGGGGCACTATTCCTCCTACTTATACCAGCTTTAGAGACACCATTTCTTCCTCTGACACCAACATGGGACACTATTCCTCCTACTGATACCAACGTTAAGGGTCACCATTTCTTCCTCTGACACCAACATGGGGCACTATTCCTCCTACTGATACCAAAGTTAAGAGTCACCATTTCTTCCTCTGACACCAACATGGGGCACTATTCCACCTACTATTGGTGGTGCCAGATAGTGCCCCAAGAGCCAGATAAAGCAGTTTGAAGACCATTAGCCTTAAGGATCCTTTGGTTAAAGTAGAACTCTGTGCATTCCATGGAATGAGAAAACACAAATATGGGAACTGCTGTACCGGCCAAAATAGTCCTCATTTTGTTATGTTACTTCTCCCAGGGGGTTTAACCACTGTTGAGGTCCTGCATCCTCATGTCTCGTTTCCCCACCACCGTTCCCCGCATATCTTAAGCCCCCTGAAACATTTTGTCCTCCAGCAGGCAGTACCCACATCCCCTTTCATTCACTCCCAGTGCCTGAAACACCCTTAAAACAACCCATCCCCCAGTGCCTGAAGAACATTAGGGTTGACAGCACTGTTCTTTTCAGTAGGCCCTAACTAGAACTCATTGGCCAACAAGCCCACCACCAGGCTAGAGGGATGTAAGGTGGAACATGGGGCTTGTCCTTAACCTCGTGTAAGCTCTAACCCACAGAGCATTTTGCTCTCTCCCAGGGGGTTACGTTGATGTTTTCATACCACCAATTGTTTTGAGGACACTAGCATGGCCAACGTACTCTTGTGTTTGGATTTAGCCGAGCTTGTCTGCTTATCGGATATCTTGGATTGGAAGATTGTATCCATTTATATTGCGACAACCTGTATATGGTTATCTCCTCGCTGTTACTCGTATGTACCACCCCCTGTTTGAGGCTATAATACAAGGACACTTTAATTTCTGAGCCACTGGTTTCTATGAATCCTTGAGGAGTGCTCTCTTTCACTGAGCCAACTCTTTTCCTACATTGGACAATTCTCCTTCAACTATATGTTGAACAAGACTGACTCTCTTGCCATATAGTGAGACCCGTTTTCCTTTTTCTTGCAACCAACAAATCCCGAATGTGTCCTGACGAAGCTTAATGGCGAAACGCTTTGATGCACTAGGGCTCACATTACATACTATTTATTTATATGTATATGGTCTTTTAATCTTTTTTCATGTTCCTTTTTATACTATATAGCAGTGTTTCTCAACTCCAGTCCTCAAGGTGCCCCAACAGGTCATGTTTTCAGGATTTCCCTTCAGATGAAACGGCTGCGGTAATTACTAAGGCAGTGAAACTGATCAAATCACCTGTGCAAAATATTGGAGAGCCTGAAAACCTGACCTGTTGGGGCGCCTTGAGGACCGGAGTTGAGAAACACTGCTATATACTACTGTATATGTTTCAATAAATATTATTTTTCTATATCATTATTGTTTACTGTACCGTTAAAGTCTGACCTTGGGTCACCTTTTGGGACCCTTCTTTTTTGTATTCCCGGTATTTTCAGCTGGAACAAACCCATTTGATTTTTCCGGGGTGAACAGAAAGATAAGGGGGAGATGGAAGACAAGGCATATTTTATGCATTTTATCAGTGCCATTTAATGGCCATAATGTGGTATTATCCTCACTGAAGTATTTAAGGAAAAATACCACATTATGGCCACTAGATGGCACTGATAAAATGCATAAAATATGCCTTGTCTTCCATCTCCCCCTTATCTTTCTGTTCACCCCGGAAAAATCAAATGCGTATGTTCCAGCTGAAAATACCGGGAATACAAAAAAGAAGGGTCCCAAAAGGTGACCCAAGATCGGACTTTAACGGTACACTAAACAATAAGGATATAGAAAAATAATATTTATTATCTAGTGGCCATAATGTGGTATTACCCTCACTGAAGTATTTAAGGAAAAATACCACATTATGGCCACTAGATGGCACTTACAATCATAGGGAAAAAAAATCATACTACACAAAATGCAGCGATTTTTTTTTGTTGCGCCTCTCTGCGCAAATGTTTGTCACATTCATACAGGAATTTATATATAAATATATATTTATATATATATTTAGACCCCCTTAATATCAATTTAAAAGATATTACATTTTTATTTATTCAATTTAATTTAAATTTATTCAAATCTGCAGCTTTCATTAACCCCTTCCCGCCACATGGCCCTTTAAAGGTTCTAAAAGCCAGGAGACACAAGTATGCATTTGGGTCATGTGAGCGATGTGATTGGCTGGTCACATGATCGGAAAGCTCACAATGGCTAGTATGCATCCAGGAGCTTTCCGGTATAAGCCGGCTTACCGCGCTGGGAGCGCGCAGGGAGCGGGTTCTCAGCACCGTAAGTCGTTTTAACAGGGCCACGGATATGCAGCCGCTCTGTGTCAAGGTCCACCCACTGAGCGGCCACATATAAATGTGTGCAGTTGGCGTCTAGAGGTTAATATAATCCCTGGTGATCCTTCTATGGAGGTCCTTGTTCTTGTTATGGGGTGACAGCTGCCTTTCCGTTGTACTTTTGCATTGTCACCCTGTCGTATGCATTCCCTGGTGGAGACCACAAGTGGCTGTGCCCAATAAGTATTGCCCAGCCACGGTCCACCATTGTCATCATCAGGAAGCTGGTCCAGAACAATGATGTGCTGCTGAAGCTGGAGTGAGCGTGTGCAGACAGGAAATTTATTCCAGAAGATCAGCTGGCACAGCGACGTAAAATCAGCAGAGTGATGACTTTATTGGATGCAGAGGAACACAGCCACAAAACAAGTCAACGCATTTCGGGCCATTTAGGCCACGCTCATGAATGAAGACCTAAATGGCTGAAACGCGTTGGCATGTTTGTGGCTGTATTCCTCTGCATCCAATAAAGTCATCACTCCGCTGAAGCCTTTCCTGAGTTCAGCCGAGCTGTCCCGCGTATTTCCCGAGGCTCTCCAGCGCCCCCCCTCCACCTCTGGTCACATGCGATATTGCATGCAATAAAAGTCAATGCGGAACAAATTATCTTTGTTTTCATTGACTTTTATAGGGAAGCTCACTTTGATAGGCGAGTGCTTTGGCTTACAAGCATTCTCCTGGAGCGGATTATGCTTGTAATCCAAGGTTCTGCTGTTATGCCCCGTACACACGAGCGGAATTTCCATCGGAAAAAACTTGGGTGTTTTTTCCGACGGAATTCCGCTCAAGCTTGGCTTGCATACACACCACACAAAAGTTCTCGGAACTTTCGACCGTCAAGAACGCGGTGACGTACAACAATATGACGAGCAGAGAAAATGAATTTCAATGCTTCCGAGCATGCGTCGAATTGTTTCCGAGCATGCGTAGGAATTGCATACAGACAATCGGAATTTCCGATCGGAACTTTTACCGACCGAAAAATAAGAGAACCTGCTCTCAATCTTTTGCTGGCAAGAATTCTGCCAGCAAAAGTCCAATGGAGTATATACGTGGTCGGAATTTCAGACCAAAAGCTCTCATCGGTCTTTTGCTGGCCGAATTTCCGATCGCGTGTACGCGGCATAAATGTGCAAGTAACAAATACATAAGTTGTGATATTTTCTTATCTGGTCTGCATGTGCTTTCCGGTCAAATCGGAAATCTCCCACATGAAGACCCTGAACATACGTGACTGGTGACGCTTGTGAAAGATAAAAACACAATCTTGAAGGTAATGGAGAATAATAACCTTAAAAAATTCCAATAAAGATAAAAAAAATTTAAAAAAAAAGGAATTCAATGAAATGAATAATGAAGAGATTCCTTAAAAAGTGGAATCTGGTACATTTAAAAATTATTGTTTCTATTTCGAAGTCCAATCAAAAATATTGCCTCCACTGTCAACATTTCCAGGGACTTTTGTGCTTTAACCAGACCTAGTCACCAGAGTGATTCTTGACTAAATTTGGCCCCTGGGGGGGGCTGAGGTGTCCAGATACCCCAGTATCTACTGAGCCAAGCAGAAGGTGATCATCCCGTGAATGGCCTATTATTCCTCCCCTTCCTATTATTCCCCTCTCCTTTGAAGACTCCCTCCCCCTCCTGTACCCACTCACCACTCCCAACTCCCCCATCCACCGCCCTTCTCTCTTACCTACCCACCTCTCCCATCTCCCCAATGCCCCCCACCCTTCATTTATCTTCCCTCACCCCCTTTACCACCTTCCCAGGCCCTATACCCCTCCTATACCAACCGACCTCTCCCATCTCCCCAAATCGGCTCTCTCCCATTATTGCCTCCCCTTCTCTTACCCCCCTCCCAGGCTCTCTCCTCCTACCTACCCACCTCCCCCAACTCCCCCATCCGCTGTTTTTCTCTCTTACCTACCCATTTCTCCCAACTCTCCCATCCACCCCCCTTCTGTCTTATCTACCCACCTCTCCCATCTTCCCAATCCCCTTCCATTTATCTCCCCCCCCCCCCCTTACTGCCTTGCCAGGCCCTCTCCCCCTCCTATACCAACTGACCTCTCCCCCAATCACCACCCTCCCCCTCCTATTATTGCTTCCCCTTCTCTTACCCCCTTCCCAGACCCTCTTCTCCTACCCACCCACCTCTCCCATCTCCCCCCCCCCACTTCTATCTTCCCCTCGCCTTCCTTTTAGCCCCTTTCTAGGCCCTCTCCCCCTCCTATACCCACCCACCTCTCCTAACTCCCCCGTCCACTGCCCTTCTTGCTTATCTATTCACCTCTCCCATCTCCCCAATCCCCTTCCATTTATCTTCCCTCCCCCCTTACCCCCTTCCCAGGCCCTCTCCCCCTCCTATATCAATTGACCTCTCCCATCTCCCCCATCCACCCCCTTCTCTCTTATCTACCCACCTATCCCATCCCCCCCAACTTCTATCTTTCTCTCTTCTTCCTTTTAACCCCTTCCTAGGCCCTCTCCTCCTACCCACCCACTGCCCTTCTCTCTTACCTACTTATTTCTCCCAACTCCCCCATCCACCCCTCTTCTCTCTGCTACCCACCTCTCCCATCTTCCCACTCCCCTTCCATTTATCTTCCCTTCCCCCCTCTTACTGACTTCCCAGACCCTCTTCTCCTACCCTCCCACCTCCCCCATTCCCACCCCACTTCTATCTTCCCCTCTCCTTCCTTTTAGCCCCTTCCTAGGCTCTCTCCCCCTCCTGTACCCACCCACCTCTTCCAACTCCCTCATCCACCACCCTTCTCTCCTACCCACCCACCTCTCCTATCTCCCCAATCCCCTTCCATTTATCTTCCCTTCCCCCCTTTCCCAGGCCCTCTCCCCCTCCTATACCAACTGACCTCTCCCATCTCCACCAATCACCCCCCTCCCCCTCCTATTATTACCTCTCCTTCTCTTACCCCCTTCCCAGGCCCTCTTCTCCTATCCACCCACCTCTCTCATCTCCCCCACTCCCCCCCCCAAGTTCTATCTTCCCCTCTCCTTCCTTTTAGCCCTTCCTAGGCCCTCTCCCCCTCCTGTACCCACCCACCTCTCCCAACTCCCCCGTCCACCGCCCTTTTCTCTTATCTATCCACCTCTCCCATCTCCCCTCCCATCTCTGTCTGTCCCATTTCTTTTCTTTCGACTAAAAAAACATTGATGGAGCCCTTAAAGAAGTGTAGGGTACCCCAATGTGACTTGGTATCATCTCTTTACAGTCCCTGTACAGCCGAGCTCCAAGTAGGGGAGAGAGAATCAGCGCAAAGAGACAATTTTTTTTTTTTTGGGCGGAGCTCCACCTTAACATCTGGTTTAAAAAACAGCCCCGGGATAGATAAATTCTATGTGTGATGCCCTGCGGCAGAGGGGCATGTGGAGGACCTGGTGGGAACTCTGTGAACAGGTAGATATTAGGAACTACAGGGACTACAGAGGTCAACAAAGCAATAACAGGCAGGAAACGATCGATAGCGGCATGACAGTAAAAGGCGGCCAGTCCTTGTTTTCTTCTACCTCTAACTCCCCCCCACCCCCCCGGTCCACTGTTGAACGATGCTCTGCAGAGGGATGTAATGTTCTGCAGGGAGGAACAGACAGCAAGAGCAGGCAGAAAAAGCAGAAGGAGGAGGGGGGGGGGGGGGGATGCTCTGTACAGGTGTGATGCTCTTCAGGTGAAAGTAAACAGATGCAGCAATGCTCTGCAGTTATAGGCATGCAAAAAATTTATAAAAAATAAATAAAAAAAGGTTGATGCTCTGCAGAAAAGTAAATTCCTAGCACACTAAATGAGATGAAATGCTGAGCTGAAGGATGAGATGCTCTGCATGAGAGCTATAGTGGCCACAGATGGATAGAAAGGCACGAATGTGAAGTGTAGAGATGCTCTGCAGAGGATGCAATGGCCTGTGGCAGGTTGCAGGGCACTGCTTTTTGTAGAGGTGCACTGGTCTGCGTAATGAAGTGGAGCGATGCTCTGCAGACAGCCGCAATGGTCTGCGAAATGAAATGAAGCAATGTTCTGCACGCAGCTGCATAATGAAGTGAAGCAATGCTCTGCACACAGATGCAGTAGGCTGCATAAAGAAGTGAAGAAATACTCTGCATACAGCTGCAATGGTCTGCATAATGAAGTGAAGCAATGCTCTGCACACAGCTGCATAATGAAGGGAAGCAATGCTCTGCACACAGCTGCAATGATCTGCATAATGACGTGAAGCAATGCTCGGCACACAGCTGTAATGGTCTGCATAATGAAGAGAAGAAATGTTCTGCACACAGTTGCAATGGTCTGCACAATGAAGTGGAGCAATATTCTGCATACAGCTGCAATGGTCTGAATAATAAAGTGACGTAATGTTCTGCACATCGTTGCAATGGTCTGCATAATGACATGAAGCATTGCTCTGCACACAGGTGCTATGGTCCACATGATAAAGTGAAGCAATGTTCTGCACACATTTGCAATGGTCTGCATAATGACATGAAGCATTGCTCTGCACACAGGTGCTATGGTCCACATGATAAAGTGAAGCAATGTTCTGCACACATTTGCAATGGTCTGCATAATGACATGAAGCATTGCTCTGCACACAGGTGCTATGGTCCACATGATAAAGTGAAGCAATGTTCTGCACACATTTGCAATGGTCTGCACAATGAAGTGAGGCAATGTTCTGCACACAGTTGCAATGGTCTGCACAAATAAGTGAGGCAATGTTCTGCACACAGTTGCAATGGTCTGCACAATGAAGTGAGGCAATGTTCTGCACAGCTGCAATAGTCTCCATAATGAGTGAAGCAATGCTCTGCACACAGTTGCAATGGTCTGCATAACAATGTGAAACCATGCTCTGCATACAGCTGCAATGGTCTGCATAATGACGAAAAGCGATGCTCTGCACACAGCGGCAATGGTCTGCATAATGAAGCAAAGCATTGCTCTGCAGCAAGGAGAAATGATCTGCATTACAATGCGTGCCAAGGAAGCGCTGCTCGGTACAATGAAGTGAAGCAATGCCCTGCAGACAGATGAAGTGGCCTGCACGAGGGAGCAGAGGGACGCTCTGCACACAAGGTGCAATGGTTCCAAAGTGCCAATAAGCGGAGCAACGCTCTGCGGGGTGGTGCAGCGATCTGGATAATGAAGCGGAGCAATGATCTGCATGCAGCGTGAAACAAAAGCAGCAAAGACAGCAGCAGCAATGCCCTGCAGGCGGCGCAATGATCTGCATTATGAAGTGAAGCAATAATGCTCTGCAGCAGAGCAGTGGAAGTGCCACATGCATGGAAAAGAAGAAGCAATGATCTGGGGACAGCATGACACACGAAGCGTGATGTTCTGCAGGGATCTGTCAGCACAAGAGAGGCAAGTTGACATAGAATACCTGATTCTGCCTCTGAACGGAGGTCTGACGCACTCCAGACGTGGAGGCGGATCTGCCAAGGCGATAACTACCTCCAAAATCTGCAGGGACAAACGGAGGACAAAGAGAAGAAGTAAATGGCAGTTTTTAAAAGCATTACTGTGTGTAACCACTAGGGGGCGGTAGAGACCAGGAGCAGGAGAGCGGACCAATGGGTCATTTTTCAGAGGTCTATTTACAATTCGATATCAGAGCCATTTATAAAAAGATATTTAAGAGTTTACCATTACGGTTGGTTATTCACCCAGAAAGCCCGGTCAGGAGTCAGGACAATGGAAGGGCTTTGTTCATACTTTTTAGTCATTTACCCGAAAATAATAAAATGATGTCACTCGTTCTATGCTTTTCCTCCAAGAATAGCGAGCAGGCTTGGCGAATGGATCTGTGCAACTTATTCCAGCCAAACCTTACGGTCTTCACTTCTAATTCAAGACTACGAATAACCATCCATAGTCCTTTTCTTTGTCCCAAGACTATGAGGCTGATGGACCTTTTCCGGGAACTAGAGATAGGCCATCAGCTGGACTAATCAAAGCCATAGAAAACCAGATGGACAAACTCTACTTTTTTTATTCGAGTATGGAAAATTTTGTTTGAAAGTACTGTCTTCTTACGAAGTCTACTGAGATCGTAAAAGGTTTGATGTTCTCTTCACCCAAGCCTAAACAACTAAAGCCTAGTACACGCGGGCCAAAATGTTGGGGCGTTATTGGCCAGTTCCATAGAAACTGGCCAACATTCGGCCCGTGTGTGCCGTTTGGCCGGCTTCTGTCGAAGTAGCATGACCGAAAAAAGGTCTCCAAGTCCGTACAAAGCTTTTGCTCAAAGGCTGGCCATAGAAAGCGAGATTTTCTTTCCTGCGGCCACGGTTGATGGCGAAAGCCCTCCCGCACAGCCATTGTGTTTTCCCGGAGAACACATTGGGGTTGGTTTAGTGAGACTGGAGAGTGCAAAATCTGGTGAAACTCTACATAGAAACAATCTGCTTCAAGGGTTTTATTGCCAAAGATTAATTGAACAAGCTGGAGTTAGAAGCTGATTGGCTACCATGCACAGCTGCACCAGATTCTGAGTACACCCGTTTTAGAAATCCCCCTCCAGTGACTGTTGCTAGTGACTTTAACAGCTGAAGGCAATAATCGCTTGTACAATTTGACAAGCTGGTTGTCCCCAAGTTGATTGATCGATTATCTTGGTTACATTCAGCCTGCCAATACACGGTTCAAATCTCATCCGGTTACTGCTGAACTGGCCGAGATTCGAATCGTCTACGGCTGGCTTGAAGCTACAAAGAGACTCTAGATCTAGAAGGTCCATACTTTCAGTCTAATCCTGCAGGAAACCTCTGAAAGAGCCGCGCACTCCATCTAAAGCCTACAGAATGTCTCTAAACAGGACAGAAAACCTCTAAAAGAACTGAGTTCTCCATCTAAGCCTAATGAACTTCTGAAAGGACTGTGCTCTCCATCTAAGGCGTATAGGGGAAACACTGAAAGGACCGTGCTCTCCATCTAAGGCATATAGGGGAAACACTGAAAGGACCGTGCTCTCCATCTAAGGCATATAGGACAAAAACTGAAAGGACTGTGCTCTCCATCTAAGGCATATAGGGGAAACACTGAAAGGACCGTGCTCTCCATCTAAGGCATATAGGGCAAACACCGAAAGGACTGTGCTCTCCATCTAAGGCGTATAGGGGAAACACTGAAAGGACTGTGCTCTCCATCTAAGGCATATAGGACAAAAACTGAAAGGACTGTGCTCTCCATCTAAGGCCTATAGGGCAAACACCGAAAGGACTGTGCTCTCCATCTAAGGCGTATAGGGGAAACACTGAAAGGACTGTGCTCTCCATCTAAGGCATATAGGGGAAACACTGAAAGGACTGTGCTCTCCATCTAAGGCATATAGGGGAAACACTGAAAGGACTGTGCTCTCCATCTAAGGCCTATAGGGCAAACACCGAAAGGACTGTGCTCTCCATCTAAGGCATATAGGGGAAACACTGAAAGGACTGTGCTCTCCATCTAAGGCATATAGGGGAAACACTGAAAGGACTGTGCTCTCCATCTAAGGCCTATAGGGCAAACACCGAAAGGACTGTGCTCTCCATCTAAGGCATATAGGGGAAACACCGAAAGGACTGTGCTCTCCATCTAAGGCATATGGGGCAAATACCGAAAGGACTGTGCTCTCCATCTAAGGCATATAGGGGAAACACTGAAAGGACTGTGCTCTCCATCTAAGGCATATAGGGGAAACACCGAAAGGACTGTGCTCTCCATCTAAGGCATATGGGGCAAATACCGAAAGGACTGTGCTCTCCATCTAAGGCATATAGGACAAAAACTGAAAGGACTGTGCTCTCCATCTAAGGCCTATAGGGCAAACACCGAAAGGACTGTGCTCTCCATCTAAGGCATATAGGGGAAACACTGAAAGGACCGTGCTCTCCATCTAAGGCGTATAGGGGAAACACTGAAAGGACTGTGCTCTCCATCTAAGGCATATAGGACAAAAACTGAAAGGACTGTGCTCTCCATCTAAGGCCTATAGGGCAAACACCGAAAGGACTGTGCTCTCCATCTAAGGCGTATAGGGGAAACACTGAAAGGACTGTGCTCTCCATCTAAGGCATATAGGACAAACACTGAAAGGACTGTGCTCTCCATCTAAGGCATATAGGACAAACACTGAAAGGACTGTGCTCTCCATCTAAGGCGTATAGGGGAAACACTGAAAGGACTGTGCTCTCCATCTAAGGCGTATAGGGGAAACACTGAAAGGACTGTGCTCTCCATCTAAGGCATATAGGGGAAACACTGAAAGGACTGTGCTCTCCATCTAAGGCCTATAGGGCAAACACCAAAAGGACTGTGCTCTCCATCTAAGGCATATAGGGGAAACACCGAAAGGACTGTGCTCTCCATCTAAGGCATATGGGGCAAATACCGAAAGGACTGTGCTCTCCATCTAAGGCATATAGGACAAAAACTGAAAGGACTGTGCTCTCCATCTAAGGCATATAGGGGAAACACCGAAAGGACTGTGCTCTCCATCTAAGGCATATAGGGGAAACACCGAAAGGACTGTGCTCTCCATCTAAGGCATATGGGGCAAACACCGAAAGGACTGTGCTCTCCATCTAAGGCCTATAGGGCAAACACCGAAAAGACTGTGCTCTCCATCTAAGGCATATAGGGCAAACACCGAAAGGACTGTGCTCTCCATCTAAGGCATATAGGGGAAACACTGAAAAGACTGTGCTCTCCATCTAAGGCATATAGGGCAAACACCGAAAAGACTGTGCTCTCCATCTAAGGCCTATAGGGCAAACACCGAAAAGACTGTGCTCTCCATCTAAGGCCTATAGGGCAAACACCGAAAAGACTGTGCTCTCCATCTAAGGCATATAGGGCAAACACCGAAAGGACTGTGCTCTCCATCTAAGGCATATAGGGCAAAAACTGAAAGGACTGTGCTCTCCATCTAAGGCATATGGGGCAAATACCGAAAGGACTGTGCTCTCCATCTAAGGCATATAGGACAAAAACTGAAAGGACTGTGCTCTCCATCTAAGGCCTATAGGGCAAACACCGAAAGGACTGTGCTCTCCATCTAAGGCATATAGGGGAAACACTGAAAGGACCGTGCTCTCCATCTAAGGCGTATAGGGGAAACACTGAAAGGACTGTGCTCTCCATCTAAGGCATATAGGACAAAAACTGAAAGGACTGTGCTCTCCATCTAAGGCCTATAGGGCAAACACCGAAAGGACTGTGCTCTCCATCTAAGGCGTATAGGGGAAACACTGAAAGGACTGTGCTCTCCATCTAAGGCATATAGGACAAACACTGAAAGGACTGTGCTCTCCATCTAAGGCATATAGGACAAACACTGAAAGGACTGTGCTCTCCATCTAAGGCGTATAGGGGAAACACTGAAAGGACTGTGCTCTCCATCTAAGGCGTATAGGGGAAACACTGAAAGGACTGTGCTCTCCATCTAAGGCATATAGGGGAAACACTGAAAGGACTGTGCTCTCCATCTAAGGCCTATAGGGCAAACACCAAAAGGACTGTGCTCTCCATCTAAGGCATATAGGGGAAACACCGAAAGGACTGTGCTCTCCATCTAAGGCATATGGGGCAAATACCGAAAGGACTGTGCTCTCCATCTAAGGCATATAGGACAAAAACTGAAAGGACTGTGCTCTCCATCTAAGGCATATAGGGGAAACACCGAAAGGACTGTGCTCTCCATCTAAGGCATATAGGGGAAACACCGAAAGGACTGTGCTCTCCATCTAAGGCATATGGGGCAAACACCGAAAGGACTGTGCTCTCCATCTAAGGCCTATAGGGCAAACACCGAAAAGACTGTGCTCTCCATCTAAGGCATATAGGGCAAACACCGAAAGGACTGTGCTCTCCATCTAAGGCATATAGGGGAAACACTGAAAAGACTGTGCTCTCCATCTAAGGCATATAGGGCAAACACCGAAAAGACTGTGCTCTCCATCTAAGGCCTATAGGGCAAACACCGAAAAGACTGTGCTCTCCATCTAAGGCCTATAGGGCAAACACCGAAAAGACTGTGCTCTCCATCTAAGGCATATAGGGCAAACACCGAAAGGACTGTGCTCTCCATCTAAGGCATATAGG
Organism: Lithobates pipiens; assembly: GCF_037356315.1. Classification (NCBI taxonomy): domain Eukaryota; kingdom Metazoa; phylum Chordata; class Amphibia; order Anura; family Ranidae; genus Lithobates; species Lithobates pipiens. Next base: position 640,437,921 of record NW_027507903.1, read on the forward strand.
GCAAAAACTGAAAGGACTGTGCTCTCCATCTAAGGCATATGGGGTAACACCAAAAGGACTGTGCTCTCCATCGAAGACTACAGATTGTCTCTAAACAGGTCAGAAAACCACTGAAAGAACGGTGTTCTCCATCTAAGTTATCAAAGAACATGTGAAAGGACCATCTCCATCTAAGCCTACAAAGAACTTCTGCAAGGACTGAACTTTTCATCTTAGCCCTCAAAGAACTTCTGAAAGGACTGTGATCTCCTTCTAAGCCTTCAGAGAACCTCTAAATTGACTATGCTCTCAATCTAAGCCTACAGAGAGACCCTGAAAGGACTGTGCTCTCCATCCAGTAAGTCTGAGAAAGGGTTGTGTTGTCTATCAAAGCCTACAGACAGCCAATCTGGCCATACACTCTCAGATTTTTTTTTTTTTTTTCATACAACATGGATGGAATAATCTCCCACCAAACATACCCTGTATCTATTTGGAAGAAAGGGGTGTTCTGTCCATTTTAGCCAATAGAGATCCTCTGAAAACACTGTTTTCTCCATCTAAGCCTACACAGACCTTCTGAAAGGACTGTGCTGTCCGTCTAAAACTGCAGAGAGCATCTAAAAGTACTCTGTCTTACAGTGCCTTGAAAAAGTATTCATACCCCTTGAAATTCTGCACATTATGTCATGTTACAACCAAAAACATAAATGTATTTTTATTGGGATTTTATGTGCTAGACCAACACAAAGTGGCACATAATTGTGAAGTGGAAGGAAAATGATAAATGGTTTTCAAAAATGTCTACAAATATATATGCGAAAAGTGTGGGGGGTACATTTGTATGGCGCCCCCCGGAGTCAATATTTTGTAGAACCGCCTTTCACTGCAATTACAGCTGCAAGTCTTTTTGGGGATGTCTCTACCAGCTTTGCCCATCTAGAGAGGGACATTTTTGCCCATTCTTCTTTTCAAAACATCTCAAGCTCTGTCGGATTGGATGGAGAGTGTCTGTGGACAGCAATTTTCAAGTCTTGCCACAGATTCTCAATTGGATTTAGGTCTGGACTTTGACTGGGCCATTCTAACACATGAATATGATTTGATCTAAACCATTCCTTTGTAGCTCTGGCTGTATGTTTCAGGTCGTTGTCCTGCTGGAAGGTGAACCTCCCCCTAGTCTCAAGCCTTTTACAGACTCTAACAGGTTTTCTTCTGAGATTGTCCTGTATTTGGCTCCATCCATCTTCCCATCAACTCTGACCAGCTTCCCTGTCCCTGCTGAAGAAAAGCGTCCCCACAACACGATTCTGCCACCACCATGTTGGTGTGTTCAGGGTGATGTGCAGTGGTAGTTTTCCACCACACTTTTACTTTTAGGCCAAAAAGTTACATTTTGGTCTCATCTGACCAGAGCACCTTCTTCCACATGTTTGCTGTGTCCCCCACATGGCTTCTCACAAACTGCAAACTGACTTCTTATGGCTTTCTTTCACCAATAGCTTTCTTCTTGCCACTCTTCCATAAAGGGCAGATTTGTGGAGATCACGACTAAGGCCGCGTACACACGCGGGGACTGTTCGCCCAACTTTGTCCGCTGAACAGTGTTTCGGCGGACAGTCCGCCCGTGTGTGGGCTTTCAGCGGACAGTTTCAGCGAACAGTCTGCTGAACAAAGTTTTTCGGAAATTCCGAAAAACTGTCCGCTGAAACTTGGTTTCAGCGAACAGTTCCCTCGTGTGTAGGCTTGTTCGTCAAACTAAGTTCCGCGCATGCTCAGAAAGGATTTACACGCCGAAAGTTGTAATGCAGTGTATAGGACGTCGTATTTTCCGTCCCGTCGTACGTGCCGTTCACGTCATCGCGCACGGTTTCAGCAAACTGTTCGTTCGTCGTGTGTGGGCAAGTCCGTCCATGCTAATTTTGAGCGGACTGTTCACTGAAACTGTTTGACGGACAAAGTTGAGCGAACAGTCCCCGCGTGTGTACGCGGCCTAATAGTTGTCCTGTGGACAGATTCTCCCACCTGAGCTGTGGATCTCTGCAGCTCCTCCAGAGTTACCATGGACCTCTTGGCTGCTTCTCTGATGAATGCTCTCCTTGCCCGGCCGGTCAGTTTAGGTGGACGGCCATGTCTTGGTAGGTTTCCAGTTGTGCCATACTCTTTCCATTTTCGGATGATGGATTGTACAGAGCTCCGTGAGACGTTCAAAGCTTGGGATATTTTTTTTATATAACCTAACCCTGCTTTAAACTTCTCCACAACTTTATCCCTGACCTGTCTGGTGTGTCCCTTGGCCTTCATGATTCTGTTTGTTCACTAAAGATTCTCTAACAGACTTTGAGGGCTTCACAGAACAGCTGTATTTATACTGAGATTAAATTACACACAGGTGGACTTTATTTACTAATAAGGCGATTTCTGAAGGCAATTGGTTCCACTGGATTTTAGTTAGGGGTATCAGACCAAAGGGGGCTGAATACAAATGCCCCCCCACACTTTTTACATATTTATTTGTAAAAAAAATTGTAAAATTTTATCAATTTATCATTTTCCTTCCACTTCACAATTAGGTACCACTTTCTGTTGGTGCATCACATAAAATCCCAATAAAAACCATTTATGTTTTTGGTTTAACATGACAAAATGTGGGGTATGAATACTTTTTCAAGTCACTGTCACTATCGAGTCACTGTCAAGTCACTATATCCAAGCAACTGAGAGCCCCCGAGGGTACAGTATCTATAGTATCCAAGGCTATAGAAATCCTCTGGAAGGACTGACTAAAAGGAACAGCTTATGACTCACTTTATGAGCTATACAATTGTCAGCTTAGCAATATCCCAATTATCCCATAAAATCCATAAGGAATACCTGTACTCCGATGACATGCTGGGAAGGTCTGGCATGGCACAGGAAGCCCAGTTCTGGTTACCCCTCGGGCCATCGCACTGTCCAGGCTCTGCTGACTCCGAACAGGAATCCCGGACACTACAGGTGTATGGGCCCCCTTCTCCGACCTCCCAGCGTTCCCGTTCCAGATGCGGGAGCCGTCTGTAATTGCTGGAAAGAAAAAGTCTTAGTTGTCATCAACAGACCGCGCTGTCCTGTCCTTTAGGTGGCCATGCATCGCCTGATAAAAGAAGGCCATTAAGCAGATCCAGTCCTTTGCTTGTGGGCAACTTGTAAGTGTAGGGGGTTCATTAAACAGTCATCAAAATGTTGGAATTGCTTGCTAAACCACCCACATTTTCATGGAAGGGGAAGATTTGTGTGGCAGGTCAAGCTTTCTATGGAAGTAAAGAAGGAACCTTTATCTACATACTGTTGGCCAAGCTTGTGGTGGGTCCTAGTGGTGTGGAGATACGAGGTAGGACAAGCAGGTCTTTAATCCTTGGTTGTAAGGTTATGGTTATCCATCAAATATCCATTTCTTAGAATCATTCCACTGTTAACTGGACATCAGATGGGGAATTTACCAAACTTTGGTCCTTGTGTGATCATTCATGCCTTATGGTGGGGAAGTCAAATGGTGTTAATCTTACGGTTGCTTGTGCAATTGCCATGAATTTTCTTATTTTAGGTGTCTTTTGATAGTGGTATCAGCAGTGTATGATAACTAAGTGGTGTGATTATAAATATTCTTAGTCTAAAACACCTCCCTCCACAGTGGCGTAACTAGAACCTTCAGGGCCCCGATGCAAGAAACCATGAAGGGCGCCCCTGAACCCCAGCCCGTTCCCTTCCCTCCGAGTCCGGCGGTGGAACTCCAGGGCGTGGTCACAGGTATGACCTTTGTGAGCCCTGTAGTTCAACCACTGGCATCAGTAGTTTTTTTTTTTCACTCTGGCTGGGGAGAACAGACATCGGACTGAGCGGCAATGCATGGAGTAGGAGAGGGGTACTCTGATGAGCCGGCCGAGGACACAGGTCATGCAGGGAATGCACAACTAAAGAGCAGCCAGTGCGACAGTCGAGCATGGAGCTCTGCTAGTCACCCTTCACCTCCAGCCACCCGTGTGCATGGTGCACTGGTACCCCTAGCTGCCTATGCTGCTGCCGACTATATGTAGAGGGGGCTGCATGGGCCCCCTGCAGCACAGGGCCCAGTTGCGGTGGCGACTGCTGCATCCCCTATAGTTACACCCCTGTCCCTCCACCACCTTGGAGTGTATCGTATGCAGAAAGAACCTCCACCACAGTGGATGAAATGCTTGCTTATCAGCTTTCATAGACCTCCCATCACAGAAGGTCAAAAGCGCCTGTGGCTACAAACCCAGCCAGGGCCTCCACGCATCATCTATCAATCCTCTTCCGACATGCAACTCGGTCATCTGAATAGTATCGTCATTGATGGTACCCAAAAATATAAAGGCTCCACATGGCATCCATATAAAACTTTCATTAAAGTGGAAGTAAACCCCTCTATCGTTTTCAGCCAAGGAAGCTGCCATCTTTGCCTCTGTTTAATCTACAACTGTCATGATGCTGGTCAGTTCAGACACCAGCCATTGGATGGCTTAACAGTTTGGTTGAGAGCGCGACCAATGGTAGTGTTACATTTCTGGCATGTATGGGTTTAACTTCCGCTTTAACTAGGTTAAAAATTTTACTTACATCAAAGCAATTCAAACTTGCAGTTTCAAATCAGTATGCCAGCCGGCAATAGGAACAGCACCCATCTGTCCTGGACTCTACGATTGTGGTGACATCAGCACGTCGCTCCTCCCTACGCGTTTTGTATGGGGGAGAATGACTGCAAGATGATGCTTGGAGGCCCTGTCTGGGTTTGCAGCCACAAGCGCTTTTGATCTTCTGTGATGGGAGGTCTAGGAAAGCTGATAAGCAAGCATTTCATCCATTGTGGTGGTGGTTTGTTCTGTAGACTATACACTCCAAGGTGGTGGAAGGAGGTGTTATGGACTATGGACCGCGTACACACGATCGGAATTCTCGTTGGAAAAAGCTCTGATGGTTTTCTATGGTTTTCCCGTCGGAATTCAGACGGAATTCTTCTCAAACTGTCTTGCCTACACACGGTCACACCAAATTCCGACCGCCAAGAACGTGGTGACGTACAACACGTACAACGGGACTAAAGAAGGGAAGTTCAATACCTAGTAGCCAATAGCCTCCATCTTGTAGTTGAATCTGAGCATGCGTGAGTTTTTGCGTGTTGGAATTGCATACACACGATTGGAATTTCCAATAGAAAGTTTTTCCATCGGGAAAATTGAGAACATGCTCAATTTTTTGCTGTCGGGAATTCGGTCAGCTAAATTCCGATGGAGCATACACACGGTCGCATTTTCCCATGATAAGCTCTCATCGGTCTTTTGTTAGCTGAAATTCCAATCGTGTGTACGCGGCATTAGGATATTTATCATCATACCACTTAAGGACTTTATTGGATCACTTTTGATTTGGTGTATTTACTCAAGTCGCAGTAGCGCGACTCTTGTAAAGCTAACCATTTTTGTACTGTGCCCATATTTCAGCCCATATTTCACAGAAGAGCTGCTGCTGTTTCTATGTGAATTTGATTATTAGCGCAGTTTTTTCTTCCATTTAAGATAGGTGCCTACAAGGGCTTAATGTGTCCGCCTGTGTAAGCACTTGTTTTCCCTGGCTGTGCTCATTTCCTCATGTTAGTTGAGCCAGCCAGGTGCCAAATGGTACAACGTTTTGATGTTTTCCTCAGGTTTACCTTAGAGCTAGGGGGTAACCAGGTTGTAGGGGTTAACGCTTTTGCTGCCATTTTTGGGAAGGTTACCACCCCCTACAGGTCAACCAAAATAAAAGGAGGTCATCTCTAAGCCCCTATGTTGGTTCCCGAGAAATACTGCCAAAATGTAGCTGGTTACTCTGCTGGAAAAGGATAACCCCCTCTGGGGGGGTGATAGCCTAGTCGGGGTTCCTGGTGTGGGAAAGCTTGGAGACACCCATGGACTTATAGCTGATACTCACAGACTTGTGCCTTAATGGATTAATGCCAGTCATGGACTCTAAAGGACTTGCACTACCTCGGATTATTACCTTATAAAATAAGTCCAGTGAGAAGACCCCCCCAAGACGGAAGAAGACCCCCGCAGCTGTGCAATAAATTATTTTAAACCCTTGTGTGTTTTATTTTAATTTTTTTCACAGGTGAATGGGTAAGGGTACATTGTACCCCATACTCATTTACATAGGGTGGGGGGCTGGGATCTGGGGGCCCCCTTATTAAAGGGGGCTCCCTGAATCCGATAAGCCCCCCTCCCGCAGACCCTGACAACCAATGGCCAGGGTTGTCGGGAAGGGGCCCTTGTCCTCATCAACATGGGGACAAGGTGCTTTGGGGTGTTGAGGGCACGCAGCCTGGTACAGCTCAGGACGGGGGGCGCTCGTTCGTCCCCACGCCCTTTCCTGCCTGGCCGGGGTAGCGTGCTCGGATAAGGGTCTGATATGGACCTAGGGGGGGCCCATACGCCGTTTTTGTCGGCGTAGGGCTTCCCCTTTAAGTCCATACCAGGTGACGGGGCCGAAGGCGGCGACATTGACTTCCTTCGCTAGTCCCAGCTACCTGGAGCCACGCTCAAAATGAACGGAGTTTTCTCCGTGCGGGAAAGTCCGTTCATTTCAAAAGTACGGCAGACTAGCACACACACGGCCGCATTGTCCGCCGGAATGCCAGTCTGGTGGACAGTTTTCGGACTTTTCCGCTGGATAGTTTGATCGTGTGTACGCGGCATAAGGGTTATTTTACTAGGTTGTTCAGCACAGGAAAATTTAGGCAGGCCTGTGCTGCAAGCTAGGCCTTTCTGTTTTGATCTTGGGTCTGGGAGTGGTTAGTGTAGCAGTGAGTGTGACCACCTGTACTTCAGTTCTGAGGCGCCTCCCCTGCTTCCAGGGAGAATATTCTGGAAGAGAGGCTGGGCCTAGAGCTGGAGTGTCATGTAAGAGCCCTGACCAGTCGCTAACTGGTGTTGGCAGGGGGCGGGCCTCCTATATAGGCTGAGGTCACATGCTGCCGGGGAGAAGTTGGCTGAGTGAAGTGAGGAATGGAGTGCTAGGAAGCCACAGGAAAACACCACCAAGGGAGGGGGCAACTCAATATTGAACCCTACTGCAGGAAAGGCAGGTGTCCCAATACTTTTGGTAACATAGTGTATAGCATCCTTCCTTGTGGTCATTTGCTAACTGGCGGGGTGCATACAAGGGAAAAAAAGGCCCTGGCCTAGAACAATTTCACTAGCTTGGCAAAGACGACATGGCTACTTAGACCACAGATACCCCCAAAGCTAGATTTATTGACTTACGTTCTCCAAGTTGACTTCTACGGCCACATGACATCCTTCTTTGTAACTCCCACACTGAACCTGCTCGGTTATCTTCCATCTGTCCTGTTCCACTTCCACGAGGTTCTGAGGCCTGAACGATGGGTGTTCTTGAGCCCTTTATGCTGTTCTCATATGCTGGTGGTCTCTTGCTTGCAGGGTACGTCCAGACAGGAGGAGAAGCCTGCTCCCCTTGTACCTGGTGGAGGTGTGCTGACGGAGGTCGACTGGGGATTGGCGTCCCTGCTCCTGCACGGGATGCTGGGCAGATGAGTCCGGACAAGACTGAAATTTCCCTCTCAGTCTTTTCCTCTAATTGTGAGGCTGGTAGGAGTGAATGTGTCACCTTGACGGAAGAATATACCATGGTGTAGGAAAGAGCTTTGTCCCGAGCATGTCCATGAGGAATAGGCAACATGGATCCCCCTTTTTCCTGTAAGAAAGCTGACCCACGTGGGATTTCAGAGTCTGGCCTGCGCTGGACAGAGTTTTGAGGTGGTAGTGGGGTTGAGTGGCTGCGGGCGCGACCGGATGGCGGCAGGTGAACAGATGAGGACGCTATGGAAGGCACCTCTTTGTGGGGCACTGGCAGCTTGGATGACACAGGCTGTGACGGTTTTGTGACTTTTTGGCCTTTGCCAGATGGCTCACCCAGAAGAGGAGGTCTGTGCTGCAGAAGATTTGGAAATGGGGGAGGAATGTCAACCTCAGGAGTTCTAGGTGGCGGTGGTCGGCGACGCTGAGGATGACGAGGGATGGATGGGTGCTCTTCATGGACTGGGTATTTCATTTCTTCATATATAGCCTCTTCTTCACCATCTGACTCTTCTTCTGTTGGAGCTGGGGTGGGAGGGGGTGGAGGTCTTCGGGAGACATTGCCGACCATCTCAATGTAGACAGGTTCTTCGGGAGAAGGTGAAGAGGCGCGAGTGTTGGGATTTAGAATGGCGGATGAAGAGGCTGGACGATTGGCATAGGCCTCATCAAATGAAGCTGAGAGATGTGTGTGTGGGCTGCGCTGTGGCTTCTGCGGTGGCAACCGGCGAGAGTCAGAGGCACTTTTTAGGGACCCTACAAAAGAAAGTAACATGAGATTTTCATAGGATTTTTTATTTATTTTTTATTGTTAACTTAGTTTGCTTTCCAACGTTAATTTCAGGCTGGACTTCCCTTTCCAGCTCAAGTTCTATCTGGGCAATCTGAAAGTGTTCCTTGGTCAGCAAAAGGTTGAAATCCCTCCAATGTTTTCTGGGTTTCTTGTGTGGCCTCCTAGTTAGACATAGTTAATAAAGCATGCGTAGTAAATGTCCATAGCACCTCAACTAGCTGTTCTGAACTTGAGCAACGACCCTACTCAAAGTAGATCCCACCACACTGCCCAGTTATTAAGCAGAATACGCCCAACAACCCTTAGAGCCGGTTCACACAGGGGCGACTCAGATCCGACTTCAAGTCGCCCCAAGTCACCTCAGGTCGCACAACATGTAGAAATCAATGTAAGTGAATGAGAGCCGTCTTAATGCACACTACTGAAGTCGCTCCGACTTCAGAAAAGGTTCCTGTACTACTTCAATCCAACTTGTAGGTGACCGGTACCCATTGATTTCAATGGAGGTCGCCTCCAAGTCGGATCTCCATCTATACGGAGGCGACTCTGACAGAATTGTCAGCTCTCAAAAGGAGTTCCCCCCTGAGAGCTCATTCTCTGATTGGCCACGGCAAGTCGTCTGGCCTGGGGTGACTTAAAGTAGTGTTGTAAGTCATGTCCAAGTCGCGTCCAAGTTGCGTCCAAGTTGCGTCCAAAAGTCGTGTTGAAAGTCGTGTTGCCCCTGTGTGAACCGAGCCTTAGGGGCTTGTTTACAAGTGCTTCAAATTGTTGCATTGGACACATTTTTTTTTAAAGCACCTTGAATGCCAACCAAAGCCCCTACACCAGGGATATGCAATTAGCGGACCTCCAGCTGTTACGGAACTACAATTCCCATGAGGCATAGCAAGACTCTGACAGCCACAAGCATGACATCCAGAGGCAGAGGCATAGTTAGTAAGGTGGAATAAAGACACCAGTCCATCCATTTCAACCAAGGCATGATGGGACTTGTAGTTTTGCAACAGCTGGAGGTCCACTAATTGCATATCCCTGCCCTACACTAAAAAAATGGTTACCTTACAGTCCTGTTCAAACGCTGCATTTGCTTTGCTTCAAAAATGATGCCCCATGACGCTTTCTTGGTGCTACAAAGCCTCCACAGAAGCCTACGGCAAAGCTCTTTGGCTCTTGAAAGTCTTTTATTCAGCGATAGCTTTGCTTTGTTTTGGATGTATTGCAGGATGCACTGGGAAATCAACAAGCGAACCAGAAAGACGTCATGAGCAGTCACTTCCAGTTCATGTGTATATATTCTGGAAGTGCCTGGTGCAGACATCACAACTGGCGTGCAGCATGGAGCAGCAGGAAGGTGAACAGGGTTGGGACTGGAGCAGGATAACTAGCAGACAGTAGACGTGGTGAGCAACATGGGAATTCTAGAGAAAGGAGGCAGGGCCGTCTTTAAGGCAGGACAAAAGGGGCAGCTGCCCTGGGCCCTGTCATTGTTGTGGGGCCCAAAACAGCTGCCTCATACTTGCCAACTATCCAGGTTTAAATAACCTTGTCCTTGGAAGTTTTATTCCTGTGCTGTGTCCCGATATCTCAGTGTGAAGTGCTGCTACTAATGCTGCCCAGCTCTGCCCTATTGTTGTGTACAGATGACTCACCTGCAGACCTGTGTTTACATGTAAATAACCAGCATTCGTATGTAAATAGTGATGACAATACTGAGTAAATAGCTGCGACTGGTGGCATTGATATGTAAATAAAGGCGGCATTCCTATGTATATCATGCCCCCTGCAGTGAGGAGGTGATGTGCTGTAACCTCTAACTAATTGCTGGCAATCAATCACAATCACTGCCTGATCTGATACGGAAAACGAATTTTAAGTCAAGCTGCTATTTATTGTATGCCTCAGAGAAGGTGGAGAGGGAAATTGCTTGGGGGGTCCCAAGAAAAATTTTGCCCAGGGTCGGTCCAATCTATATTAAAGACGGGCCTGAAAGGAGGACTGAGTGGCAGAGGATCAGCAGAGCTGGGGGACCAGAGCAGGAGAAACTAGCAGCGTGGTAGCAATATTGCAGGAGGTGAGTGGGGACCAGAGAGAGACGGGGATCAACAAACCAGAGGATCACCAGAGCTGGAGGTTAATACTGCGTGGGGGATGAGCAGAGCTGGGGGTTACTACTGAATGGGGATCAGCAAAGCCAGGGGTACTACTGAGTGGGGTATCAGTAGAGCTGGTGGTAATACTGAGCAGGGTATCTGCTAAACTGGGCCATCTTAATAGCATCATGGGCCCCTGGGAAAAGTAATGCACTGGGGCCCCCTACCAGCTTGCCCCATTTTACGCACCTACTTTCAAGAAATAAAGTATAAATAGTTGATAGAATTAAGCTTAGATTCATTAGTACTTTCAATAAAATCAATTTTACAAAAGGAAAACATTCCATAAATCAAAGACTAATCAACACAAAGGGCACAGTACAGGGGGGGAATGCAGAATGGCACAGTACAGAAGGGGGCAGGAGGGCACAATATTAGGATCGGGAGGGCACAGTATAGGTTCTGGGACGCGTCTCGGGGACACGGCCATCTCGGGACAGTTTAGTAAAAAGCATTAATTTGTCCCAGGCAGTTGGCAAATATGATGTAATGCAAGATTATCGTGGGGCCCCATGCACCTGGGGCCCCTGGGAAATGCCCAGGTGTGCCCTTGCATCAAGATGGCCCTTCTGCTAAACAAGGGTACTTATAAGCTGGAGATCTGCTGAACAGATGGGGATCTACTGAGTGGGGAAACTACTGAGCCAGGGTCTTACTGGGCCCATTTAAAAACAAATAGAATATCAACACACAAGACTTTTGCCAAGCTTCATTAAAGCCTCAAAAAAGCATCACAAAGCATCAAAAACACATCAAAAAAGCATGTTGAAGCAGTAGGCGCTTTAATGTTTGTTACAGTCAAAGCAAGTGTGTCCTTAGAAATCTAGGCTGGTGTTAAACTGGCAGATTACTATAGGTGAAGGACCTGCTTGTCTGATGGTGGTTTCATGCCGATTTGCCCGACCGTGGGACCTGATGCATGCTTGGTAAGGTGTATGTTCCCCCTGTTTAGAAAAGAGAAGAGCTCTGCATAAAACAATGAGCACTATACTCGAAAGGTTTTTTGTTACTTGGAGCAGCCACTACCAGGCCTAACTCTCAACAACCAATGTTTTAATTGTTTTAAAATATTAGTCTTTGGACTATAACTCTTATAGCCTGGACAAGAGACTTTAGAACATATATGGAGTCACTGTAAAAGTCTTTATGTGGATAAAATGATGGAATACCTGCAAGTACTCTTGGTTTTTATGTATATTGCCTGCTCTTACCTTCTTTTCTGAGCCTACGTTCCTCTGCTGTCCTCCCATCTCCACCAAAGCTGAGTTTTGTGCTGGGGTTCCTCTTGGGTTTAGCCGGGGCCCTCCTCCCAGATGGACCCCCTTCATTTCCGCTCTCCTCTGGTGCGCTGCCCACCGAGTGACAGGAAAGGGATCGAGGGGCCATGGCACTAGCACAAGGGAGAGGGGCCCGCTCCTGAGAGGCTGGCATCGTCATGAAGCCCATCCGAAAGTGGCGGCGGAAGGAAGCCATGTCCCGAACCTTACCAGAGCTGCGAAAGAATACGGATAAGTGAGTTTATACAATTTTCACCAAGTAGGGGTCTCAATGGAATGCGGTGACAAAAACAAATTATCCAACACATTTATTTTCCAGCAGCTCCCTAATACTTTACTGTAATCGCAGTCAAACTTTTGAGCCTTTACTATAAGGCTCTTCCCCTAGACCATGGGTCTCCAAACTTTCTAAACAAAGGGCCAGTTTACTGTACTTCAGACTTCAGGGGGCCTAAACTGTGACCAGTGGGAGACAAACATACCCCAGTGTCAGTAGTAGTAAAAAGCTTACATAGGGCTTGTGGTCAGTAGGAGTAGAAATAGTGTCCCATTATTGGTAACAGTGGAAGGAATAGTGCCCCATCATTGGTGCCTGTGGGAGGAACGGTGCCCCATCGGTAGGAGGAATAGTGCCCCAATGTTGGTGCCAGTGGGAGGAATTGTGCCCTGATGTTGGTTTCAGTGGGAGGAATAGTGCCTTGTCATTGGTATCAGTGGAAGCAATAGTGCCCCATCATTGGTGTCTGTGGGAGGAATGGTGCCCCATCAGTGGGAGGAATAGTGCCCCATCATTGGTGCCTGTGGGAGGAACGGTGCCCCATCCGTGGGAGGAATAGTGCCCCAATGTTGGTGCCAGTGGGAGGAATAGTGCCCCAATGTTGGTGCCAGTGGGAGGAATAGTGACCCATTGTTGGTGTCAGTTGGAGGAATTGTGCCCTGATGTTGTTTTCAGTGGGAGGAATAGTGCCTTGTCACTGGTATCAGTGGAAGGAATAGTGCACCATCATTGGTGTCTGTGGGAGGAATGGTGCCCCATCAGTGGGAGGAATTGTGCCCCAATGTTGGTGTCAGTCGGCGGAATAGTGCCCCAATCTTGGTGTCAGTGAGAGGATTTGTGCCCCGATGTTGGTTTCAGTGGGAGGAGTAGTGTCTTGTCATTGGTATCAGTGGAAGGAATAGTGCCCCTATCATTGGTGTCTGTGGGAGGAATGGTGCCCCATCAGTGGGAGCAATAGTGCCCCAATGCTGGTTTCAGTGGGCGGAATAGTGCCCCAATCTTGGTGTCAGTGAGAGGATTTGTGCCCCGATGTTGGTGTCAGTAGGAGAAATTGTGCCCCAATGTTGGTTTCAGTGGGAGGAATAGTGCCCCAATTTTGGTGTCAGTAGGAGGAATTGTGCCCCAATGTTGATTTTAGTGGGAGAAATAGTGCCTTGTCATTGGTGTCAGTGGGAGGAACAGTGCCCCATCAGTGCGAGGAATAGTGCCCCATCAGTACGAGGAATAGTGCCCCAATGTTGGTTTCAGTGCAAAGAAGTATGGATGTCACACCACTTCCTCAAACTCAATCTTTTTAAAACTGAGCTTGTAATTTTTCCTCCTCCCTGATCCCCTCCCCATGACTGCACCATTGAAATCAATGGCACAACCATTGGTCCCTCCACACATGCCAGGGTGCTGGGTGCAATCCTAGACTCTGACCTCTCCTTCAGCTCCCACATCCAATCACCGGCTACAACTTGCCACCTTAACTTTCGCAACAGAATTTGCCCCTTCCTGACTAGCAACGCCACAAAACATCTTTTTTTTTTCCAGCCTTGACTACTGCAACTCTCTCCTCACTTGCCTACCTTTACACGGGTTATGCCCCTTCAGTCTATTGTGAATGCTGCCGCTAGACTAATACACCGTACCAACCGGACTGCGACTGCGTCCCCTCTCTGCCATCCACCGGCTTCCACTCATCCAACAAATTAAATTCAAAATACTAACCATAACTTACAAAGCCATCCACAACTCTGCCCACAGCTACGTCACTAACCTAGTCTCAAAATACCAACCTAATTGTTCTCTTTGTTTCTCCCAAGACCTCCTGCACTCTAGTGCCCTTGTCCCCTCCTCCCATGCCCATCTCCAGAACTTTTTTGCCGAGCTTCTGCCATCTTCTGGCAAGAGATGACCAGAGAGTGAACTATGAGCTTAGTGGTGACATTGGTTAGAAAGGGGCATGTTTTGGAGATGTTGCAGAGGTTGCGGCGGCAGGATTTGGACAGCGATTGGACGTGAGGCCGAAAGGATACTTTAGAGTCCAGGATTGCACCTAGTGCCCTGGCATGTGGGGGATGGGCTGATAGTTGTGCTATCGATCATGGCAGAGAAATCAGGGGAAGGGGCATGTGGGGGAGGAAACATTATGAGCTTGGTTTTGGATAGATTGAGTTTGAGATTATTAGCAGGTGGAATAACTCATATCCCCATGACTAATATATTGGCTCTGATAACAGATGAAACATATTCCCTCTGATCTAAGCCCTTGTACACACGGTCAGACATTCCGACAACAAAATCCGATTTTGTCCGATGGATTTTGTCCGAAAAAACTCATGTTGCATACACACGGTCGGACAAAGTTGTTGGAAAATCTGATCATTCAGAACGTGATGACGTTATTTCGTTAGGACGGGACTATGTTCAGGCTAGTAGCCAATAGCTTTGGTGTAGGAATTTGATCTGAGCATCACAAAGTCCAATCGGATCATGTTGTCGGAAAGTTTTATAGCCCAGCTCTAAAACTTTGTCGGTCGAATATTCAGACGAAAACAGTCCGATGGAGCCCACACACAGTCGGATTATTCAACAACACGGTCCGATCGGACATTTTCCGTCGGAATGTCCGACCGTGTGTACAAGGGCTAAGAGAATGAGCGGCGATGGTGATCCCAGTTTGGTGCCAATTTTGAATGACTATTTCCTGCTTTTCTGACCCGCAGTCATAAAGTCTGAGAGAATTCTTTGATGGTTTGCTCCAGCGAGGTGTTATTTTCGATATCACTTGGGACCTACATCCCCTCAGACCTGTCGCCAATCTTCGAACGTAACTTCTCCCTTCTCCTCACTAAATCCCGCATCTTACTAGAGACCTGGCATCGAGGACTACACTCATGGTTTGGTAGATGCAATCTTTTTAAGATGTGTATCTTACCCAAATATTTCTACCTCTTCCAAGCCTTACCGATCAAGATACCTGCTAATTATTTTCAACAAGTACACTCCCTCTTCATCAAATTTGTATGGGCACACCTCGCATTCCCTGATGCTAATTAACTTTACCTAAACAGTATGGAGGCATCGCTCTTCCAGATATACTGAAATATTTTCAAGCAATACACCTAGGCAGACTCAGACTGGAACTGACATTCTCCAGCCAAACTATGGGTTCAAATTGAGCAAGCCCAAACAAATATTCCTCTAAAGGGGAGCACCTTGCCGACCTACCGCCAGCACTGAAAGCGCACCCCTTAAATCGGTCCCACCAGGGGTGTAAATATAGGGGGTGCAGCAGTTGCGACCGCAACCGGGCCCTGTGATGCAAGGGGCCCATGCAGCCCCCTCTACATATGGCCGGCAGCAGCATAGGCAGCTAGGGGTACCAGTGAATCACGCACACGGGTGGTGGAGGTGGAGGGTGACTAGCAGAGCTCCATGCTCAACTATCGCACTGGCTGCTCTTTAGTTGTGCATTCCCCGCATGACCTGTGTCCTCGGCCGGCTCCTCAGAGTACCCCTCTCCTGTTCCATGCATTGCCGCTCAGTCCGATGTCTGTTCTCCCCAGCCAGAGTCCGCCCCCCCCCCCCCCCCCGAGTCCGGCCCACACTGCACTGCATACTTCTCCCGGGTAAACAAACTTTAAGCACACAGCCCTATGAGAGCCCCCCGGAGGACACTGCAGGCTTGTCTGCAGACCCCCTCCTCCCCCGTCATACACAGATGATGAAAAGTCTTTCTGGGAGATATGCTGATCCCCCGTCCAGCCAACATGGATGAGTGCGCGGCCTACAGCTTGGTCATGGTGAGTGAGAGGATCCCACCCCCCACACACCATTACTTACCCCCTCCATCTCCCCCTGGGGACAGGGGCCCCTTCTCACGTGGGGACAGGGACCCCCACCTCCCCTGGGGACAGGGACCCCTTCTCACCTGGGGGCAGTAACTTCATCTGCCCTGGAGAAAAGGACCTCATCTCTTCTGGGGATGGGGACCCCATCCTGCCTAGGGACAGTCCCCCAATGGGGCACCTAAAAATTAAAAAATACTGATACCAGTGGTGGAACTACAGGGCTCACAAAGGTCATACCTGTGACCACGCCCTGGAGTTCCACCGCCGGACTCGGAGGGAAGGGTCCTGGCTGGGGTTCAGGTGGGCCCTTCATGGTTTCTTGCATCGGGGCCCTGAAGGTTCTAGTTACGCCACTGGGTCCCACTGTCACTGCATGCTCAAGAATATTCACACAGACCCCTATTTCAACGATGAATTCACCCCTATATCCTATTCTCGGGAACCCTAGGTTCGTCCCAGGCCTTGAAAATCCACATTTTCACACTCTACGACATAACAACTATGTTCAGGCTTCACACTTCCCGATGTCGGGAAATTGGCCCTCCATATCTTCTTTAACAGACCCGCTCGGTTCCCTCCGCCTACCATTCTGGAATGCCTTACAACTTCATCACTTTTTCCATTCTCTGCAGAATCCCGGAAACTTTGGCCGCCGACTGTCCACCTTTGAGTAATATTTTCGATATCACTGCTTCCCAGCCTCTTCAAGTACCGCCAACAGGCCATGTTTTGGAAAATTTTCCTTTAGATAAAATACCAAGCCATTGACATTGATTTACAGTAAAACACCTGTGCGAGGTTAAGGAAATCAGGAAAATATTCCCTACTGGGGCTACTTGAGGACTGAAGTTGGGGACCACTGATCTGCATCTATAACCACAAGCCTACAGGATCATGTTAGGGACCAGCGAGGGGAGACTCTTTGGCAGCTACCCCGTTTCCCTGAAAAATAAGACCTAGCGTGATTGTCGGTGATGGCTGCGATATAAGCCCTACCCCCCAAATAAGCCTTACCCTGTTTCCCCTGAAAATAAGCCCTACCCTAAAAACAAGACCTACAAGATCTTATTTGGGGGTAGGGGCTTATATTGCAGCCATCACTGACAATCACGCTAGGTCTTATTTTCGGGGAAACCGCGTAGGGGTTAATTCAGATCTTAGCTGCCCATTCAGATAATGCCATATTTGTCCGTACAGTCTTGCAAGGAAAAAAAATAAAAAAGTGTCAGCAGGTTACTACCGCTTTAAAGTGAAACAGTAAAAATCTAATATTCCTTAACCACTTAAGCCCCGGACCATTTGGCTGGCCAAAGACCGGAACGCTTTTTGCGATTTGGCACTGTGTCGCTTTAACTGACAATTGCGTGGTCGTGCGACGTGGCTCCCAAACAAACTTGACCTTTCTTTTGGTGGTATTTGATCACCTCTGCGGTTTTAATTTTTTGTGGTATAAATAAAAAAATAGCGACCATTTTGAAAAAAAAAAAAACGCATTATTTTTTACTTTTCGCTATAATAAATATCCCCCAAAATATATCTTTAAAAAAAGTTTTTTTTTCCCTCAGTTTAGACCGATACGTATTCTTCTACATATTTTTGGTTAAAAAATAAAAAATATAAAAATCGCAATAAGCGTTTATTGATTGGTTTGTGCAAAAGTTATAGCGTCTACAAAATAGGGGATCATATTATGGCATTCTTATAAAAAATTTTTTTTTTTTACTAGTAATGGCGGCGATCAGAGATTTTTATTGTGACTGCGACATTATGGCAGACACATCGGACACTTTTGGCGCTATTTTGGGACCATTCACATTTATACAGTGATCAGTGCGATTAAAAATGCATTGATTACTGTGTAAATGTGACTGGCAGTGAAGGGGTTAACCAGGAGGGGGTGCTGTAGGGGTTAAGTGTGCCCTAGGGAGTGATTCTAACTGTGGGGGGGAGGGGGCTGCGTGTGACACGTCACTGATCACTGATCCCGATTAAAGGGAGATGTGACCATTGTCCTGTCACTAGGCAGAACGCGGAGATGCTTGTTTACAATACATCAGCATTTCCCCATTCTTCCTCACCCTGAGACGATTGCGGGTATCCTCGTGGACATCGAGTCCGCAGGACTCGTGATCACACTCACGGAGCTCCCGGCGCCTGCAAGCTGCCTCTTAAAGGGCAACGTACAGGTACATTAATCTGCCTGCACTTGCCCTTCTGCTGTAGTATATCTTCGTGAGGCGGTTGGGAAGCGGTTAAAATATCGTGCCGGGGGGGGGGGGGTCCCCTTAGTCTGCCTGTGAAGTGGTGCATCTGTGTGATGTGTAGAACAGTGCCACAGCAAAATCACATTTCTAAAGAAAGAAAATGTCATTTAAACTTGCTCGTGGCTGTAATGTATTGCTGGCTGCCGGCAATATAGATGAAAAATCAAGGGGAAAAAAAATTAAAAATCAGCGTGGGTCACCCCGTCCATACCAGGCCCTTCGGATCTGGTATAGATTTTAAGGGGAACTCCACCCCAAAATTGAAAAAGCAATTGCCGTGGGGTCCCCCCCAAAACCCATACCAGACCCTTATTCGACCAAGCAGCCTGGCAGGCCAGGAAAGGACCCGAAAAGACAGTAGTCTCCGTGAGGCCTCCCATGGAGGCAGAATTTTTTCAGGTTTTTTTTCTATTTTTTGAGTCCGTCCGGTGATGGGACACTTTTTTTTTTTTTTTTTTAATAAAGTCAAAAACTGTCTATTGTGGTTTTTACTTTTTGACACTTTTTTGGGTGAATGGGTAGTGGTACAATGTACCCGATACCCATTCACATGTGGGGGGGGGGATGGGATCTGGGGGCCCTCTTGGTAGCAGGGGCTTCCAGATTCCAGGACCCCAAAGCACCCTCCCCATGTTGAGGGCAAGCGGTCTGGTATGGTTCAGGAGGGGAGGTGCTCGCTCGTCCCCCCCTTTCCTGGCCTGCCAGGCTGCTTGCTCGGATAAGGGTCTGGTATGGATTTTGGGGGGGGTCTCACGGCATTTTTTCTTTTTACATTTTGCCGTGATGTTCCCCTTAAAATCTATGCCAGACCCAAGGGGTCTGGTATGGATTTTGTGGGGGACCCCATGCCGTTTTTTTTCTTAATTCTGTTATAGGGTTCCCCTTAACTACTTCAATACATTATTATATACTTTGCACTGTATGTATATATATATATATATATACACATTTAGCTCAATTTTTCCTCTCCAGGTTATCACACTATACACAGCCGCTGTGTAAGCAGCCTTATATAGTGTGGGGCGTGCTGAGCCTCCATGATTGAAAGAGGCAGGCCAGGTATTGTCAGTCTGGGGAGGAAAGTGATAGACGATGCTCAATGTCCTCCTGCAATCCAGAGCTGCTCTCTGCAGTACCATTTGCTTCCTCTAGATGTCCTCAGTCTTCCAGGTTTAATGATGCCGAGCATCATTTAACCTGGAAGACCGAGGATATACTGTGAGTGCAGGGCAGTATGGGCCTTCCCCTGAGGAAGACCCCTTCATATATATATACACACACACACACACACACACACTGCACGCCACTAACTAACCTGCCTAACCTAGCTACATTTTTCATCATACTATACACAGCCACCGTGTAAGCAGCCTTATATAGTTTGGGGCGTGGACTTAGCCCCTGAACCCTGCCTTTGGCCAATCATAGCTCTCCCAGTAGATCGCGCGATGATTGGCCAAAGCATGCAGGTGAGCTGAATGCTTTGGCCAATCAGCAGTCATCAATGCACCGATTTCGCAGTGCATTATGGGGCGCTCAAATTTGCCATGAACGCCCCATATGTTCTGTTAGTTTGGGAGCAAACGAACACCCGATGTTTGAGTCGAACTTACGTTTGACTCGAACATCGGGTTCATCCCTACTTTTTACACAATGCGGAGGAGTAACCCCTTAGGTTACACAGTGAGTATAACAAACATGCTTTACTGCATACAGGTATACAGACTGATTTTACTGTTGTGGGTTTAGTAACACTTTAATGATAAAGGCCCAAACAGACGAAACACGTTGGAATGGTTATGGCTGTGTTCTACTCTATAAAATACAAGACAACCACTTTTCTGATTTATACCATTGTTCCGGCTTTTCTTTGTGGATAAAACTTTTTTTTCTTTTTTTTTGGAGTTGGGCTTTAAACATTTTTTGGGCATTAGATACAGCCAATGCATTCCAGAGGGAAAGGATTGCTTCTTGAGGGTTAAGACAAAGTTTTTTGATAGTACCAGTAGGGAATACACTTGAATTATGGCTAGGGTGTCCTAACAGCAATACTGATTGCCATCTGGATCCATTTAGGACATGTTGGCCTTAATCCAGCTTTAACTCAGGCTAAAGAGGTGGAGATATGTAAGAGGCGTTCCCTGGGACCTCAAGGGTTCCTCCATGGTAAAATGGTTGAAAAGACTGGACTAATCCAAGAAATTAGCTCAGACCAGGAAGGCTTTTCTTCATATCAAGGGCAGTAAATAGAGAGCTGCCTTTTCTTTTTCTGAATCAACTGTCAGGATCAGAATTTCACTGCGGAGCCACCTGAGTTGCTAGGCAGCACCCTTTCTGATTCCTTGAACAATCTTGCCTTGTACCTTGTTTCTGGTGAACCTTGAGAGCTTTGCTCCTCGAATTAACTTCGTCTCTGCACTGTTTGCCAGATTGTTGTGCTCCTTCCAATTGATATCTTGCTCCTTTGCGTACCTGCAGCTGCCCTTCAGCTGCCCTTCTCCACTGCCACTCATTACCAAACTTTGGCTTGTCCCTTGACAACACTTCTGCTTGATCCCAACCTACAACCACTTGTTACTGACCTTTGGCTCATTTACTGACGATGCTTCTGCTTGATGCTACATCTGCTACTGGACCCCGGCTTGCTCACCTCCTGGTGATGCGATCCTGAGGACCATGACCTGGTGCTAACATGTAGCAAAAACCCATCTCCACCATCAGGAGATCTGGTAAATACCGGTTAGTGCTTAGACCCCGCACCTCGGTTGAGCCCACGTCATCCGATAGGGTGACCTGCCTGTTTACTTATCTAGCTGGTCTGTAGGAGCCTCTCTTACTGCTATAGCTACTGGTCTCCGAGCCTGACCCCCTGACCATGACTTCAACTTTGCAGAGAGAGAAACATTTAGCACATGAAAACGAGTATGGACCCGTCCTACCTCTTCTTAGGCTCCTCTTCTTTCTGTCGCCACTCCACCCGGCTCTTCCTGTACAGCAGATTCATTTCTCCAGCCTTTTCTTTCCCAAGGTGTGTCACAGTGTCAGGGGAGCTTGGGGTCATCTTCTGGAGTCTGACCTCTAGACCCCCCAGATGACGGAGACTGTGGGACAAAAAAAAACATGGTGCAATCTGAAAAATTGTGCTCTCAGAACTTGACTAGCAGAAACAAAAGTAGTTAAAGCTAGATGATTTATCTGCTTATATTTTACCTTCTCTGCCCCCCCACCCCTTAAAATTTATAAATAAGCCACTGGGTATCTGTGTTTCTCTGTGCAATGCAGTGTAGTGTACATAGCTTCCTGAAAACATCATGGTGCCCCCCAGCACTCCTCTCAAGGGCCCTCAGTCCTGATGTAAGCAGTGGTCTTCCTCTTGGGAAGAGTCATGCAAATATCAAAATACCTAATTGGGTGGGTGTAAGACAGGATAAGTGGGTGTTCCTATCTGCATTCAGACTGGTAAAGCCTACATGTGATGCTTGCTGAGCCTCCATGATTGAAAGAGGCAGGCCAGGGATTGTCAGTCTGGGGAGGAAAGTGATAGACGATGCTCAATGTCCTCCTGCAATCCAGAGCTGCTCTCTGCAGTACCATTTGCTTCCTCTAGATGTCCTCAGTCTTCCAGGTTTAATGATGCCCAGCATCATTTAACCTGGAAGACCGAGGATATACTGTGAGTGCAGAGCAGTATGGGCCTGCCCCTGAGGAAGCCTCCTTCATATATATACACACACACACACACACACACACACACTGCACGCCACTAACTAACCTGCCTAACCTAGCTAAATTTTTCATCATACTATACACAGCCACCGTGTAAGCAGCCTTATATAGTGTGGGGCATGGACTTAGCCCCTGAACCCTGCCTTTGGCCAATCATAGCTCTCACAGTAGATTGCGCAGTGATTGGCCAAAGCATGCAGGTCAGGTGAATGCTTTGGCCAATCAGCAGTCATCAATGCACCTATCTCGAAGTGCATTATGGGGCACTCAAATTTGTCATGAACGCCCCATATGTTCTGTTCATTTGTGAGCAAACGAACACCCGATGTTTGAGTCAAACTTACGTTTGACTCGAACATCAGGATCATCCCTACTTTTTACACAATGCAGAGGATTAGCCGCTTAGGTTACACAGTGAGTATAACAGACATGCTTTACTACATATACCGACTGATTTTACTGTTGTGGGTTTAGTAACACTTTAATGATAAAGGCCAAAAACAGACGAAACGCGTTGAAATGGATGTGGGTGTGTTCTACTCTGTAAAATACAAGACAATCACTTTGCTGATATATACCAATATGCCGGCTTTTCTTTGTGGATCAAACTGCATTCAGACTTTCCTAAGTAATTCCTACATGTGAAGCTGAGCCTCCATGATTGAAAAAGGCAGGCCAGGGATTGTCAGTCTGGGGAGGAAAGTGATAGACGATGCTAAATGTTCTCCATCATTCCAGAGCTGCTCTCTGCAGTACCATTTGCTTCCTCTAGATGTCCTCAGTCTTTCAGGTTTAATGATGCCCAGCATAATTTAACCTGGAAGACTGAGGATATACTGTGAGTGCAGGGAAGTATGGACCTGCCCCTGAGGAAGCCCCCTTCATTCATATAATGATGCAGAGCTGACATAATGCATTAATAAATACTGCCCAGCTCAGAGAAGAGGCAAAGAAAGAGAGAACAATGACAACGCCCCATATGTTCTATTAGTTTGTGAGCAAACAAAAACCCGATGTTCGCGTCAAACTTACATTTGACTCAAACATTGGGACCATCCCTATTTTTTACACAATGCGGAGGATTATCCGCTTAGGTTACACAGTGAGTATAACAGACATGCTTTACTTTTACTGTTGTGGGTTTAGTAACACTTTAATGATAAAGGCCCAAAACAGACGAAACGCGTTGGAGTGGATATGTCTGTGTTTTACTCTGTAAAATACAAGACAACCACTTTGCTGATTTATACCAATGTGCCGGCTTTTCTTTGTGGATCAAACTGCATTCAGACTGTCCTAGGTAATTCCTACATGTGATGCTGAGCCTCCATGATTGAAAGAGGCAGGCCAGGTATTGTCAGTCTGGGGAGGAAAGTGATAGACGATGCTCAATGTCCTCCTTCAATCCAGAGCTGCTCTCTGCAGTACCATTTGTTTCCTCTAGATGTCCTCGGTCTTCCAGGTTTAATGATGCCCAGCATCATTTAACCTGGAAGACCGAGGATATACTGTGAGTGCAGGGCAGTATGGACCTGCCCCTGAGGAAGCCCCCTTCATTCATATAATGATGCAGAGAGCGGAGCTGACATAATGCATTAATAAAGACCGCCCAGCTCAGAGAAGAGGCGAAGAAAGAGAGAACAAAGACATCTGAAGAGCTGCCTGGTGTCAGGGTAGGGGGCACTGCAACATGTCATGAGAAATAGGGATTGTGTTGCACCTAAAACTAGAATTATCAGTATGTATTTTCTAATGCAAGCAATGTGTCTGATCCTGTACAACAGAGCTCAGACTGGCAGAAGAAGAGGAAGTAGCACAAGGAGCCAATCAGTTGTTCTGCTATGCAAGGAGCATGCTGATAGGAAGAAAGAGCAGAGTAACAGAGAGATGCGCATCATCTGTTGCCTCTCCTTTCACAGGCTGGGGGAGAGACAGGACTTATAAGTAATACTGAATTGTAGTACAGAAAAAAAGGCAAGTCTCCTGGCCTGTCAGACATTGCTGTGCTATGTGGCAGAGCTGTAAAAATGTCCTGACTGTCAGGGCTGGGCTCAGCCCTTCCTTCTCTGAGCTGGCCGCTCAGCTGTCGGCTAATTGCCAGTTCCCATCTCTCTCCACAGTTACTCAGCTGTTGATGATATCCTGCTCATCAGTCCTGCCTACTTAAGCCGTCCAGTCCAGATGTTCTCTACCTTCGTCTTGGTCAACATCACAGAGACTATCTCCTGCGCTCCTGTTTAAAGACTGGCTTTGGTGACATCCCTTCTGGATCCAGATCCTGCTTGCTGTTCCACTACATGGATCCCTGACTTCTGGCTTGGCTGACTATCCGTTCCGGTTACTGAACTCTGGCTATGTTTTGACTACGTTTGTTCTTTTTTACTTTTATTATTAAACTAGTGCGATTTAACTGCACTCTGCCTGATTTCATGGTTTCTGACACTGACTGGATGAACAGAAGCGCAAACCTTTTTGGACAGCCCCCTTGTATTTCTATTTCCCAATGTAATGTTGATCTCCTGAAGTTTTACCCCTTTGAAGACACTGCAAGTGTGGGAAAATACCTGCTGGTCTGCCAGAAATCCAGCGAGCCTCCTGTTGGAGTTGACAACACTGAGCTGAAATTCCAACTACTGTTGTCAGACCCTGCTAAGCTCCACTTCTCGGTCCCCCCCACATATACACACGTTGATGTCTTTCCCAGAAAAACAATGCTGCTGCTTTGACTCCTCAAAACTTGTCCCAACAATGTGTGTACGGAAAGGGCTCTAGGGAGATGTAGTTCTGGGGGTGTGCCCATGTCACTAGGAATTGAGGCACTTTCTGCTACATGGTCTTCCATCCCAGGCTCCTTCACTTTAAGGCTGACAGTGTAACACCTGTTTATCCTAGAAATTAGGGCCTAAGAGTCTGGAGAGCTGCAAGGATCCTCCCTCTCCCGGAGGGACCCTCTAAATGGACTTGCTGCCAAGGAGTGCTGATTTGGGCCTGCGGTTGACCCTCACATGGAGGAGGTGTGTGACCGAGCTGGACAGGACCCAGGGGAACATTCCATGTCCCCCTGCCTGGAATTCTAAGACTGAGAAACCACTAGAACCTCTAAAGAACCACTAAAATCTAAGGGGTGGGGTGGGGGGACTCTGAAGGTGAACTCTGATATAAGAAGGGCTCTGATGTAAAGGGGGGCTTTGATGGGGACGCTGATGTAAGGGCGGACTACTGATGGTGAATCGGATGTAAGGGGGGCTCTGATGGGTACTCTGATATAAGGCAGGCCTCGGGTTGGGTCTGATGTGAGGGGGGACGCTTAAGGTGAACTCTGTTGTAAGAGGAGATCTGGATGGGACTGTATTGTAAGGGGGGCTCTGATGAAGACCCAGATGTAAAGGAGGACTCTAATGTAGGTGGGTCTCTGAAGGGGACCCTGTAGTAAGGGTTCTCTTATGGGGACTTTGTCTTTGATGTAAGGGGGGCTTTGATGGGTAACCTGATGTAAGCATGGGGGGGGGGGGGGGCGCTGTTGGGGAATATGATGTAAGGGCAGCCCTGATGTAAAGGGTCTCAAATGGGACCCTGATGTAAGGGGGGCTCTAATGGGACCCTGATGTAAGGGGGGCTCTAATGGGACTCTGATGTAAGGGGAGCTCTGATGGGACCCTAATGTAAGGGGAGCTCTGATAGGGGAACATGATGTAAGGAGGCCTTTGATGGAACCCTGATGTAAGGAGGGCTCTGATAGGTGACCCTGATGTAAGGAGGCTCTGATGGGACCCTGATGTAAGGGGGGCTCTAATGGAAACCTGATGTAAGGGGGGCTCTAATAGGACCCTGATGCAAGGGGGCTCTGATGGGAGCCTGATGTAAGGGGGGCTCTGATGGGTAACCTGATGTAAAGGGCTCTGACGGGACCTCGGTGCAAGGGGGCTCTGATAGGGGAACCTTATGTAAGGAGGGCTCTAATAGGACCCTGATGTAAGGGAGCTCTGATGGGAGCCTGATGTAAGGGGGGCTCTAATGGGACCCTAATGTAAGGGGGCTCTGATGGGAGCCCAATGTAAGGAGGCTTTTGATGGGACCCTGATGTAAGGGGGGCTCTAATGGAAACCTGATGTAAGGGGGGCTCTAATAGGACCCTGATGTAAGGGGGTTCTGATGGGAGCCTGATGTAAGGGGGGCTCTGATGGGTAATCTGATGTAAAGGACTCTGACGTGACCTTGATGTAAGGGGGCTCTGATAGGGGAACCTTATGTAAGGAGGGCTCTAATAGGACCCTGATGTAAGGGGGCTCTGATGGGAGCCTGATGTAAGGGGGGCTCTAATGGGACCCTGATGTAAGGGGGCTCTGATGGGTAACCTGATGTAAGGGGGCTCTGATGGGATCCTGATGTAAGGGGTGCTCTGATAGGGCTCTAATGGGACCCTGATGTAAGGAGGCCTTTGATGGGACCCTGATGTAAGGGGGCTCTGATATAGGAACCTGATGTAAGGAAGCTCTGATGGGTAACCTGATGTAAGGGTGGGGGGGTCTGAGAGGACCCTGATGTAAGGGGGCTCTGATGGGAGCCTGATGTAAGGGGGGCTCTAATGGGACCCTGATGTAAGGGGGCTCTGATGGGTAACCTGATGTAAGGGGGCTCTGATGGGAGCCCAATGTAAGGAGGCTTTTGATGGGATCCTATTGAAAGGAGGCCTTTGATGGGATCCTGATGTAAGGGGTGCTCTGATAGGGGTCTAATGGGACCCTGATGTAAGGAGGCCTTTGATGGGACCCTGATGTAAGGGGGCTCTGATAGGGGAACCTGATGTAAGGGGGCTCTGATAGGGGAACCTGATGTAAGGGGGCTCTGATGGGTAACCTGATGTAAGGGTGGGGGGGTCTGAGAGGACCCTGATGTAAGGGGGCTCTGATGAGAGCCTGATGTAAGGGGGGCTCTAATGGGACCCTAATGTAAGGGGAGCTCTAATAGGGGAACATGATGTAAAGAGGCCCTTGAAGGAACCCTGATGTAAGGGGGCTCTAATGGGACCCTGATGTAAGGGGGGCTCTAATGGGACCCCGATGTAAGGGGGGGCTCTAATGGGACCCCGATGTAAGGGGGGGCTCTAATGGGACCCCGATGTAAGGGGGGCTCTAATGGAAACCTGATGTAAGGGGGCTCTAATGGAAACCTGATGTAAGGGGGGCTCTGATGGGTAACCTGATGTAAGGGGGGCTCTAACGGGACTCTGATGCAAGGGGGCTCTGATAGGGGAACCTTATTTAAGGAGGGCTCTAATAGGACCCTGATGTATAGGGGCTCTGATAGGAGCCTGAAGTAAGGGGGATCTGATGGGACCCTGATGTTAAGGGGTGCTCTAATGGTACCCTGATGTCAGGGATGCTCTAATGGGAACCTGATGTAAGGGGGCTCTGATGGGTAACCTGATGTAAGGGGGGCTCTAATGGGATCCTGATGTAAGGGGGGCTCTAATGGGAAACTGATGTAAGGGGGGCTCTAATGGGAAACTGATGTAAGGGGGGCTCTAATGGGAAACTGATGTAAGGGGGGCTCTGTTGGGTAATCTAATGTAAGGGGGGGGTCTGATAGGACCCTGATGTAAGGGGGCTCTGATGGGACCCTGATGTAAGGGGGCTCTGGTGGGACCCTGATGTAAGGAGGCTTTTGATGGGACCCTGATGTAAGGAGGCCTTTGAGGGGACCCTGATGTAAGGAGGCTTTTGATGGGACCCTGATGTAAGGAGGCCTTTGAGGGGACCCTGATGTAAGGAGGCCTTTGAGGGGACCCTGATGTAAGGAGGCCTTTGATGGGACTCTGATGTAAGGAGGACTCTGATGGGGAACCAGATGCAAGGGGAACTTTGATGAGGACTCTGATGTAAGACGGGCTCCGATGGGAACCCTGATGTATGGGGAACTCTGATGGGGCCTCTGATGTAAGGGGATTTCTTATAGGTACCCTGATACAAGGAGGACTGTAATGGTCACTCTGATGTAAAACATTCAAGTGAAAAAATTTATTCATCCATTTAGTATGCATTTTGTTCAGCCCATGAATGTGCCTGGGACATGGTGTGGTTGATTTACTAATGCTAGAGGGTGCAAAATCTGGTGCAGTTTTACACAGAAACCAATCAGCTTCCAGGTTTTTTTTTTTGTCAAAGCTAATTGAACAAGCTGACCTTAGAAGCTATTTGGCTTCCATATAGAACTGCACCAGATTTTGCACTTTCCAGTTTTAGTAAATCAACCTCTATTTGTTGAGTAATTGGGCCTAGGACATTCACAATGGAGTTAGAGGTGATCTGAAGGTCAAAATTTAGCCCAACATATTGAAAGTGCTTCACCCTTACCTTACTCTAATTTTTTTATATTTTATTTTTTAAGCTACAATAGTTCTTATCGCTCATTTCTGTTGGTTGATGTAAGGTGTATCAATGTATCCATACATTACTCAAGGATAAACATTTAAACTGACCCACCTTTTGGAGCCTCAGTCTGGCATCTTCATCCCACAGCCATATCCCCTGATACCGCATTGGTCTAACGTAGAATCAACCAACCACCCTGGCTGTAGCTAGGAGGTCACCAACCACATCCTCTTCCATTCACATAGACCCTTTCCCAACCCTCCAAGAGCGACGGACCAAATCAGACCATAGGTCTTTTGCATGAATGGGGTTTTAGTCCACAGATCTAGAACCCTTTTCTATACTGGACAACTATCCAAAGAATTCATGAGAACCTAAGGATACATGTTGAGTTTTGGTTTTTGTAGTCCAGTTTTCTTCCTTAGGCCAACGTAGGTTTGCTATTATTAAGTTATAGTCATCTGAAACCCATGGTTCCACGGAAATCCTTTGGGGTCGTTTTTTTAGCAAAAGAAGAATATAGTGAGGGAACTTTATGGTGTCCCTGGAAAATAGTCCTTTTAGGTTTGTGAAGGAGAAGACATTTCCAACGAAGGATGTTTGTTTAACCAGGAACCAATAGGGGCTTCTAAGAAGCCAACCGAACGATTGATCCGGCCAGTTTTTTCCTATAGCAGGGACGGAATGATATCACATCTTGGACATGGTAGTCATTGTTCTCCACGAATACTCTCCCATTGAGTTTCATAGAAGAGGGAAGATCTTGTGTCATAATGCTGGGGCATGTGGTGTTTTGGTCCAAAGTCGACAACCATAGGAGGAGCTGGTGGACACAAAATGGAAAGCTCATATAAACCATTTCATTGGGAATAAGGACACGTCATCGTTTTGTAGACCATAAATAACCTCTTGGTACCCCATTTTAATATCTTCACCCAATGATGGCAACATGTTGATTTGCTGGTCTCGGTCACATCGGAGTGGGATTCTGAGACATAGAGGATGGAAGACGTCTAGAATAAAACATAAAAATATTGGTCAAATATTTTAGGTGTGGAAAGCCAAACCATTTTTTTTTTTTTAGTTTTGAGTGAATAGGTGATAGTTTAAGCTACCTTAATTCAGAAGATCTAGTAGATATAGTAGACAAGGAGGACAGGAGGCGGGGCAGATAAAAAGGAGTATTAGTAGTCAGTGAGAAGTGGGAGGGGCAGATGACAATGAGTAATAGAGGGTAGTGAGGAGAGGAGTGGGGTAGATAAACAGGAGCAATAGTAGTCAGTAGACATGTGGACACTGAAATATTTCGTTTCGGAATTTCGTTTTCGTCCGAAAAATAAATGTATTTAGTTACTCCCGAAATTCGTTTTTATTTATTTTGTTTTTCATAAAAAAATTGCATTCGCCCGAAAATTCAAATGAATTACGGTCGAATCTGTCATTGAAGGCTTATGGTGTCTGTCGGAATGTTTAAAGAAGATTCGACGGAGCAGCGAAACTCACTTATGATGCTGCAATCATACATTCCCGGTCAAATATTTCGACTACAAGCTATAGTAGGATTCTAATGTTGTACATCTTCTATGGGTTTTTTTAAGGCTATTTGCATTGCACACAGGTCATGTTAGCATTAGCATTAAGAAAAAAAATAAATTAAGAAAAAAAAAATGCGTGGGGGTCCCCCGAAATTCCATACCAGGCCCTTCGGGTCTGGTATGGATATTAACCGGTTCCCGACCAGTGCACGCTGATGTACGTCGGCAGAATAGCACGGGCAGGAAAATGGGCGTACCTGTACGTTCCTTTAAATTTGCCGCCCTGCAATCATGAGCGCGCCGCCGCCGGCGCGCTTGCGTGCTGGTCAGGACCCCCGTGAGTCCGGTTGCGGGTCCCACGGACTCGATCGCCACGGGCATACCCGTGATCGTCTCACGGGGCGGCTGAACGAGGAAATGCCGTTGTAAACAGCATCTCCCAGTTCTGCCTAGCAACTAGTGACGCTGATCTCTGCTCCATGTGATTGGAGCAGAGATCAGTGTTCACTAAATTAAAGCCCAGCCCCCAACAGTTAATAACACGCCCCTAGGAACACTTAACCCTTACACTGCCACCCACTGGTTAACCCCTTCACTGCCAGTGTCATTTACACAGGAATCACTGCATTTGTATAGCACTGATTGCTGTATAAAGAACAATGGTCAAAAATGTCCGATGTGTCCGCCATAATGTCGCAGTCACAATAAAAAAAATAAAAAAAAAATCGCTGATCGCCGCCATTACTAGTAAAAAAAAAAATTATTAATAAAAATGCCATAAAACTATCCTCTATTTTGTAAACGCTATAACTTTTGCGCAAACCAATCAATAATCGCTTATTGCGATTTTTTTTTTACCAAAAATATGTAGAAGAATACATATCGGCCTAAACTGAGGGAAAAATTTTTTTTTTTATATATTTTTGGGGGATATTTATTATAACAAAAAGTTAAAAAATAATGCGTTTTTTTCAAAATTGTCGCTCTATTTTTGTTTATAGCGCAAAAAAAAAAACGCAGGGGTGATCAAATAACACCAAAAGAAAGCTCTATTTGTGCTAAAAAAAGGACGTCAATTTTGTTTGGGAGCCACGTGGCATGACCGCGCAATTGTCAGTTAAAGCGACGCAGTGCCAAATCACAAAAAGTGGTCTGGTCTTTGACCAGCAAAATGGTCCGGGGCTGAAGTGGTTAAGGGGAACCCCGTGCCAAGAAAAAATAAATAAAAAATGTCGTGGGGGTCCCCCTCAAAATCCATACCAGGCCCTTCAGGTCTGGCATAGATTTTAAGGGGAACCCCGCGCCAAAAAAAAAATGGCGTGGGGGCCCCCCTCAAAATCCATACCAGACCCTTATCCGAGCACACAACCTGGCAGGCCACAGGAAAAGAGGGGGGGCGAGAGAGCGCCCCCCGCTCCTGAACCGTACCAGGCCACCTGCCCTCAACATTGGGAGGGTGCTTTGAGGTAGCCCCTCAAAGCACCTTGTCCCCATGTTGATGAGGACAAGGGCCTCATCCCCACAACCCTGGCCGGTGGTTGTTTGGGTCTGCGGGCGGGGGGCTTATCGGAATCTAGAAGCCCCCTTTAACAAGGGGACCCCCAGATCCCGGCCTCCCCCCCGTGTGAAATGGTAAGGGGGTACAAAAGTACCCCTACCATTTCACCAAAAAAGTGACAAAGTATTAAAAATGACAGGAGACGGTCTTTGACAATTCCTTTATTAAAGTCTTCTTTCATCTTCTTTCTTCATCCTTCGGTTTCTTCCTCCGATCCACTTCTTCCTCCGATCCACTTCTTCCTCCGATCCACTTCTTCTTGCTCCGATGTTCTTGTCCGGCATCGTCCTCCATGGCGTCTCTTCTTGGTTCACGGGCCGCTCCGTGCAATGGGAGGCTCCTGCTGTGTGACGCTTCTCTTCTTCTGACAGTTCTTTTATAATAGAGGGCGGACCACCCAGTGACCCCGCCCCCTCTGACGCACGGGCCCCTGCGTTGGGGGGGGCGGAGTCCCCGGGTGGCCCCACCCTCCGTTATAAAAGAACTGTCAGAAGAAGAGAAGCATCACACAGCGGGAGCCTCCCATTGCACGGAGCGGCCCGTGAACCAAGAAGAGACGCCGTGGAGGAAGATGCCGGACTAGAACACTGGAGCAAGAAGAAGCGGATTGGAGGAAGAAGTGGATCGGAGGAAGAAGTGGATCGGAGGAAGAAACCGAAGGATGAGGAAAGAAGATGAAAGAAGACTTTAATAAAGGAATTGTCAAAGACCGTCTCCTGTCATTTTTAACACTTTGTCACTTTTTTGGTGAAATGGTAGGGGTACTTTTGTACCCCCTTACCATTTCACACGGGGGGGGGGGAGGCCAGGATCTGGGGGTCCCCTTGTTAAAGGGGGCTTCCAGAGTCCGATAAGCCCCCCACCCGCAGACCCCCACAACCACCGGCCAGGGTTGTGGGGATGAGGCCCTTTTCCTCATCAACATGGGGACAAGGTGCTTTGAGGGGCTACCTCAAAGCACCCTCCCAATGTTGAGGGCATGTGGCCTGGTACGGTTCAGGAGGGGGGGCGCTCTCTCGTTCCCCCCTCTTTTCCTGCGGCCTGCCAGGTTGCGTGCTTAGATAAGGGTCTGGTATGGATTTTGAGGGGGACCCCCACGCCATTTTTTTTTTTTGGCATGGGGTTTCCCTTAATATCCATACCAGACCTGAAGTGCCTGGTATGCTCTTGAAGGGGAACCCATGCCGTTTTTTTTTATATTAAAGTCGTGTTGTAAGTCACGCTGTGATTCACACTCAAGTCTTGTCCACGTTTCCTCCCAAAGTCGTGCTGGAAGTCGTGTTGCCCCTGTGTGAATGAATGGACTGTTATGATACAAATTCAATAGACACAGATTGTTATTGTCAGAGTCACGTCGAATCTCCTATCTGTATCGAACTGTGTCAAAACGAAAATGAAAATAAAGCATTTATTTATGTTGTTTTTCGGACTCTGTGCCTTCGTTATCGTTTGTCAAAACGATAACGAAAATAACTGAAATTCGGTCGAAAATGCATTGGGACGAAAAACGAATGCACATGTCTAGTAGTCAGCAAGAAGAGGGGTGGGATAGATAAAGAGGGGCAATAGTAGTCAGTAAGGACAGGGGTGGAATAGACAACAAGGGGCAATGGAAGAAAAAAGAGGGGTGAGATAGATACAGAGGGGAAATAGTCGTCAGAAAGAAGAAGGAGTGTGATAGACAAAGAGGAGCAATAGTAGTCAGTAAGAAAAAAGCATGGGATAGATACATAGGGGCAATAGAAGTCAGTAAGAAGAAGGGGTGGGATAGAAAGAGAGGAACAATTGTAGTCAGTAAAAGGAGGGTGGGGTAGATAAAGAGGAACAAAAGTACCCAGTAAGAAAGGGGTTGGGATAGATAAAGAGGGGTAATAGTAGTACGTGAAAAAAGGGGTGGGATAAGGAGTATAATGTAGTCAGTAAAACGGGTGATGGCATATATAAAGTGGGGCAATAGTAGTCAGTAGAAAAAGGAGTGGGATAACGAGGGGCAATATTAGTTAGTAAGAAGAGGGGTGGAATAGATAAAGAGGAGTAATAGCAGTCAGTAAGAAGAGGGGTGGGATAAAGTGGGGTAATTTGTTGTCAGTAGGAAGAGGAGTAGGATAGAAATATAGGGGTAATAGTAGTCAGTTAGAAGAGGGTGGGGTTGCTAATAATGGGCAGAAGAAAATGGATGGGATAGATAAAGAGGGGCAACTGTAGTCAGTAAGAAGAGAAGTCTGATACAGAGGGGCAATATTGGTCCATAAGAAGAGGGGTGGGATAGATACAGAGGGGCAATAGTAGTAAGTAAGAAGAGGAATGGGATAAAGAGGAGCAATAGTGGTCTGTAAAAGAAGAGGGGTGCGATAGATACAGAGGGGCAATAGTAGTCAGTAAGAAGAGGGTGTGGGATAGCTAATGAGGGGCAACAGTATTTAGTAAGAATAGGGGTGGGATAGATACAGAGGGGCAATAGTAGTCAGTAAGATGAGGGGGTGGGATAGCTAACAAGGGGTATTAGTATTTTGTAAGAAGAGAGGTGGGATAGATACAGAGGGGCAATATTAGTCAGTAAGAAAAGGGTGGGATAGATACAGAGGGGCAATAGTAGTCAGTAAGAAGAGGGTGTGAGATAGCTAACAAGGGGCAACAGTATTTAGTAAGAAGAGGGGTGGGATAGATACAGAGGGGCAATAGTAGTCAGTAAGGAGAGGGTGGGATAGATACAGACGGGCAATAGTAGTCAGCAAGAGGAGGGAGGGATAGAAAAAGAGGGGCAATAGTAGTCAGTAAGAAGAGGATAGAATAGATACAGTGGGGCAATAGTGGTCAGTAAGAAGAGGGGTGGAATAGATACAGAGGGGCAAATGTAGTCCCTCTGTAGATGAAGAAGTAAAAAAAAGGGAGAGTAAGGAGAAAGGTGGGAAGGATAAAGAGAGTTAATAGTAGTCAGTAAGAACAGAGGTGGGGCCAATAGGGATAAGATAAGAAGAGAGGTGAGGCAGATAAACATGAGTGGTAGGCACAGGGTGGGGTAGAAATGGGGCATTATGAATAACAGGAGACAAATAGAGAGATGAAACAAGGATAAAAAGGTGGAGCATTATGGAGTGGAGTTGAGGCAGAAGACATAGAGGGGTGAAATAGGAAGATAGGTAGGGTAGATATAGAGAAGTAATAGGGGGCAGTAAGGATGAGGACAGTTTGGATATAGAGCAGTATATAATTAAGTATGGAGACAGTTTTTTTTAAAGCCCATGGTGTGTGAACACACTCCAAAAACTCCACCTGTTGCCAAAACAAGTGCACACACATAAAGCGTGATACACAAAATGTACACATAGTCCTCCAAAGGAGAAGGACCTTGACCCTGATCCATCAGGGCGTTAGGCTCCAGACGAGGACTGAGGTACTTACACTTGATCCATCTGGCCGAAACCAGACGGACCCCAATCTTTGGAAGGTCTGCCGAGACAGACCCACCCAAGTACTAGATGGGGCTCCCCCAGAAGGGAGACCCCATGAGAGAGGGTGAACTAAGCCGGAAGGCCATGTCCACCACCTCCCAAGATGTTCAGCGCAGGCCCGAAGACCTACACCCTACCAGTCACACGTGCAAAAACGTGTACAACAAGAAAAAGACAAAACAGGCAATAAATTATAAAGTGGGGAAAGGAAGTGGAGAGAGGAGGTGAAAGTGCCATTGTGCAATACAATGACCGGCCCTTTGACCAGGAATAAAAAATCCATTTGGTCCTAGCCACAAGGTTCCGCCCAAGAGGCAGGTGTGAAAAAAGTGTGTGGTAGTGCAGTGACCTTGGTGCCATAAATCAATGTGACCCTCACTCACAGTGAAGTTACGGCACCCCTGGAACCCCTGGACTGCCACTCCAGAGGGACATTCACCACAGGCTTATTTCGGAGCTGGCTT
The DNA here is from genome assembly GCF_037356315.1 of Lithobates pipiens. Classification (NCBI taxonomy): domain Eukaryota; kingdom Metazoa; phylum Chordata; class Amphibia; order Anura; family Ranidae; genus Lithobates; species Lithobates pipiens. The sequence continues at coordinate 640,473,237 of NW_027507903.1, forward strand.
TCAGCCAGACCAGTGCAGCCCCCATCCCTGCCAGATAGCGAGCCCTTCTAGTTTTCTCTGGGAAAACCACGTCCTGATTCGGCTCCCACCAATACTAACCTTCCAGGCCCCCAACATACCAGTGGATTTCCATGGCAACACCCCGACCCGCCCAAAGGTCAGGGTGACAGCTCCTCCACCGGACGCTGGCAGGAACAGAGACCACACCAATCCTAGCCAAAAGGTCAGGAAGACCCAGGCTTCTTGCCAGACTAGCTCAGCACCCATCCTCACCAGAGGTTCTCCCCTTCCCGCTTTCCCAGACGGACCCCCGGCCTCCACGTGCATTAGGCCGATCGGTCCACCAGTCCTAACCATCTGATTTACCATTACACCATTGGATTGGCATAGCTGCCTCCCTAATCCACGGGGCAGTCAGCACAGCGCCTCCTCTGGCAACTGAGAAGAACAGATACTACACTTGATCTTAGCCAAGCGGCAGAGTATGGAGACAGGTGGGGTAGATACAGAGTCGTCTAGGACAACGGTAAGAGAGTAATGAAGAAGTAACAGAATATTGAGGTGGGGTATGGAGAGAGGTCGGGGCAGATATGAAGAAGTAATAGGGAGTAATAAGGAGAGAGTTTGGGGTAGATGTAGAGGAGTTTAAGGGGGGATAATAAGGTGAGAAGTTGCAATAGAAATAGAGGAGTAAAGGGGGTGATAAGAAGAGGAAATATGGAACATCTCTGGATATATGAGATGATTGATTCACACCAACCTATAGTAGCAGTGTTGTAGTTTTACACATCATCCATATGGTAGTAATACATCAGGATTGTATATACTGTATACCATACAATGTATGTAAGATATATAATATATATAGTGGGGTGTATAGAACACGCACGGATATATAATGGGGTGTATAGTATAATGGGGTGTATAGAATACACACGGATATATATAATATATATAATGGGATGTATAGTGTAATGGGGTATATAGAACACACGGATATATATAATGGGGTGTATAGAACACATACAGATATATAATATATATAATGGGGTATATAGAACACACAGATATATAATGGGATGTATAGGACACACGGATATATATAATATATATAATGGAATGTATAGGACACACGGATATATAATATATATAATGGGGTGTATAGGACACACGGATATATAATATAATATATATAATGGGGTGTATAGGACACACAGATATATAATATATATAATGGGGTGTATAGGACACACGGATATATATAATATATATAATGGGCTGTATAGAACACACAGATATATAATATATATAATGGGGTGTATAGAACACACACGGATATATATAATATATATAATGGGGTGTATAGAACACACACGGATATATATAATGGGGTGTATAGGACACATGGATATATATAATATATATAATGGGGTGTATAAGACACACGGATATATATAATATATATAATGGGGTGTATAAGACACACGGATATATATAATATATATAATGGGGTGTATAAGACACACGGATATATATAATATATATAATGGGGTGTATAAGACACACGGATATATATAATATATATAATGGGGTGTATAGAACACACACGGATATATATAATATATATAATGGGGTGTTATAGGACACACGGATATATAATATATATATAATGGGATGTATAGGACACACGGATATATATAATATATATATAATGGGATGTATAGGACACACGGATATATAATATATAATGGGATGTATAGGACACACGGATATATATAATGGGATGTATAGGACACACGGATATATATAATATATATAATGGGATGTATAGGACACACGGATATATATAATATATATAATGGGGTGTATAGGACACACAGATATATATAATGGGGTGTATAGGACATACGGATTTATAACATATAATGCGATGTATAGGACACACGGATATATATAATATATATAATGGGATGTATAGGACACACGGATATATATAATATATATAATGGGATGTATAGGACACACGGATATATATAATATATATAATGGGGTGTATAGGACACACGGATATATATAATATATATAATGGGGTGTATAGGACACACGGATATATATAATATATATAATGGGGTGTATAGTACACACGGATATATATTATATAATGGGATGTATAGGACACACGGATATATATAATGGGGTGTATAGGACATACGGATTTATAACATATAATGGGATGTATAGGACACACGGATATATATAATATATATAATGGGATGTATAGGACACACGGATATATATAATATATATAATGGGATGTATAGGACACACGGATATATATAATATATATAATGGGGTGTATAGGACACACGGATATATATAATATATATAATGGGATGTATAGGACACACGGATATATATAATATATATAATGGGATGTATAGGACACACGGATATATATAATATATATAATGGGGTGTATAGGACACACGGATATATATAATATATATAATGGGGTGTATAGGACACACGGATATATATAATATATATAATGGGATGTATAGGACACACGGATATATATAATATATATAATGGGGTGTATAGGACACACTGATATATATAATATATATATAATGGGGTATATAGGACACACGGATATATATAATATATATAATGGGGTGTATAGGACATACGGATTTATAATATATAATGGGATGTATAGGACACACGGATATATATAATATATATAATGGGATGTATAGGACACACGGATATATATAATATATATAATGGGGTGTATAGGACACACGGATATATATAATATATATAATGGGGTGTATAGGACACACGGATATATATAATATATATAATGGGGTGTATAGGACACACGGATATATATAATATATATAATGGGATGTATAGGACACACGGATATATATAATGGGGTGTATAGGACATACGGATTTATAACATATAATGGGATGTATAGGACACACGGATATATATAATATATATAATGGGATGTATAGGACACACGGATATATATAATATATATAATGGGATGTATAGGACACACGGATATATATAATATATATAATGGGGTGTATAGGACACACGGATATATATAATATATATAATGGGATGTATAGGACACACGGATATATATAATATATATAATGGGATGTATAGGACACACGGATATATATAATATATATAATGGGGTGTATAGGACACACGGATATATATAATATATATAATGGGATGTATAGGACACACGGATATATATAATATATATAATGGGGTGTATAGGACACACGGATATATATAATATATATAATGGGGTGTATAGGACACACTGATATATATAATATATATATATAATGGGGTATATAGGACACACGGATATATATAATATATATAATGGGGTGTATAGGACATACGGATTTATAATATATAATGGGATGTATAGGACACACGGATATATATAATATATATAATGGGATGTATAGGACACACGGATATATATAATATATATAATGGGGTGTATAGGACACACGGATATATATAATATATATAATGGGGTGTATAGGACACACGGATATATATAATATATATAATGGGGTGTATAGGACACACGGATATATATAATATATATAATGGGATGTATAGGACACACGGATATATATAATGGGGTGTATAGGACATACGGATTTATAACATATAATGGGATGTATAGGACACACGGATATATATAATATATATAATGGGATGTATAGGACACACGGATATATATAATATATATAATGGGATGTATAGGACACACGGATATATATAATATATATAATGGGGTGTATAGGACACACGGATATATATAATATATATAATGGGATGTATAGGACACACGGATATATATAATATATATAATGGGATGTATAGGACACACGGATATATATAATATATATAATGGGGTGTATAGGACACACGGATATATATAATGGGATGTATAGGACACACGGATATATATAATATATATAATGGGGTGTATAGGACACACTGATATATATAATATATATATAATGGGGTATATAGGACACACGGATATATATAATATATATAATGGGGTGTATAGGACATACGGATTTATAATATATAATGGGATGTATAGGACACACGGATATATATAATATATATAATGGGGTGTATAGGACACACGGATATATATAATATATATAATGGGATGTATAGGACACACACGGATATATATAATATATATAATGGGGTGTATAGGACACACGGATATATATAATATATATAATGGGATGTATAGGACACACGGATATATATAATATATATAATGGGATGTATAGGACACACGGATATATATAATATATATAATGGGGTGTATAGGACACACGGATATATATAATATATATAATGGGATGTATAGGACACACACGGATATATATAATATATATAATGGGGTGTATAGGACACACGGATATATAATACGCAGTAGCACGGTACGGTGAGGCCCCTCCCAGTTGCTCGCGTTGTCTCCTGTAGGTATAATCTCTGATAAATAATCCCCCCTCCCCCCTCGCTCTCTCTGTTGTATTACGGATGGCTGTCATTCTCTCCCCCCCCCCCCCATGATAATAACGCTGATTATTGATGAGATAATAATGTGGTGTGGCCCCCGGTGGCCCCCGGTGGAGGACAGGTTGGGGAGGTCAGGCCTGTCTACGGATGGAGATGGCGATTGTGTGTGTGATATGGGATGTCGGTGGCGTTGGGTTCCTCCATTGAGCGACTCTCGGTGTCCCCCCCTCCCCCCCTCCTCCTCCATTCTTACCTCGGTTACCGGGCGGGCGGCGGAGAGCTGGGATGAGCGGAGAGGGTGGGAGGGGGTCTGTGTGCGGGGAGGGGGGGAGGGGGGAGCACACTGCGGCTGTCTGATCTCGCTCTGCCTGTGTTTGTCACCAGAAGCGTCTATTGGGTGTGCGGGAGCAACGCGTTCTATGGGCGAGCGTGACACCCAACCTTCTTCTGTCTCACTGGGCGGACGGCGATCGCTGCGTGTGTGACGGCGAGGGAGGGGGCTACCTGTGCGTGTGACAACAAATCGCATCTTACCTATCTTGGTACCAGTGATCCAGGTACGAGCGATCCGGGGACGAGCGATTCCTGAGCGATCCAGGTACAAGCGATGCGGGGACGAGCGATTCCTGAGTGATCAGGTACAAGCGATCCAGGTACAAGCGATCCGGGGACGAGCGATTCCTGAGCGATCCAGGTACAAGCGATCCAGGTACGAGCGATCCGGGGACGAGCGATTCCTGAGCGATCCAGGTACAAGCGATCCGGGGACGAGCGATTCCTGAGCGATCCAGGTACAAGCGATCCAGGTACGAGCGATCCGGGGACGAGCGATTCCTGAGCGATCCAGGTACAAGCGATCCGGGGACAAGCAATCCCTGAGTGATCCAGGTACGAGCGATCCGGGGACGAGCAATCCCTGAGTGATCCAGCGACGAACGATTCCTGAGTGATCCAGTTATGACCGATTCCTGAGCGATCCAGGGGCAAGCGATCCCTGAGCGATCCAGGGACAAACAATTCCTGAACGATCCGGGTACGAGCGATCCCTGAGCGATCGCGGTACAAGCGATTCCTGAGCGATCCAGGGACGAGCGATTCCTGAGCGATCCAGGGACAAGCGATTCCTGACCGATCCATGGACGAACAATTCCTGAGCGATCGCGGTACCAGCGATTCCTGAGCGATCCAGGGACAAGCGATCCCTGAGCGATCCAGGGACAAACAATTCCTGAGCAATCCGGGGACGAGCGATCCCTGAGCGATCGCGGTACCAGCGATTCCTGAGCGATCCAGGGACAAACAATTCCTGAGCAATCCGGGGACGAGCGATCCCTGAGCGATCGCGGTACCAGCGATTCCTGAGCGATCCAGGGACGAACGATTCCTGAGCGATCCAGGGACGAACGATTTCTGACCGATCCAGGGACGAACGATTTCTGACCGATCCAGGGACGAACGATTCCTGAGCGATCCAGGGACAAAAAATTCCTGAGCGATCCAGGGACGAGCGATTCCTGAGCGATCGCGGTACCAGCGATTCCTGAGCGATCGCGGTACCAGCGATTCCTGAGCGATCCATGGACAAGCGATTCCTGAGCGATCCAGGGACAAGCGATTCCTGAATGATCCATTGACGAACGATTCCTAAACGATCGCGGTACCAGCGATTCCTGACCGATCGCGGTACCAGTGATTCCTGAGCGATCCAGGGACAAACAATCCCTGAGCGGTCGCGGTACCAGCGATTCCTGACCGATCGCGGTACCAGTGATTCCTGAGCGATCCAGGGACAAACAATCCCTGAGCGGTCGCGGTACCAGCGATTCCTGCGCGAACCAGGGTCAAGCGATTCCTGAGTGATCCAGGGACAAACGATTCCTGACCGGTCCAGGGACAAACGATTCCTGACTGATCCAGGGACGAGCGATTCCTGAGCGATCGCGGTACCAGCGATTCCTGAGCGATCCATGGACAAGCGATTCCTGAGCGATCCAGGGACAAAGGATTCCTGACCGATCCATGGACGAACGATTCCTGAGCGATCGCGGTACCAGCGATTCCTGAGCGATCCAGGGACGAGCGATCCCTGAGCGATCCAGGGACAAACAATTCCTGCGCGAACCAGGGACAAGCGATTCCTGAGCGATCCAGGGACAAACGATTTCTGACCGATCCAGGGACAAACGATTCCTGACTGATCCAGGGACGAACGATTCCTGAGCGATCGCGGTACCAGCGATTCCTGACCGATCCAGGGACGAGCGATTCCTAAGCGATCCAGGGACAAGCGATTCCTGACTGATCCATTGACGAACGATTCCTGAGCGATCGCGGTACCAGCGATTCCTGACCGATCGTGGTACCAGCGATTCCTGAGCGATCCAGGGACGAGCGATTCCTGAGCGATCCAGGGACAAGCGATTCCTGACCGATCCATGGACGAACAATTCCTGAGCGATCGCGGTACCAGCGATTCCTGAGCGATCCAGGGACAAGCGATCCCTGAGCGATCCAGGGACAAACAATTCCTGAGCAATCCGGGGACGAGCGATCCCTGAGCGATCGCGGTACCAGCGATTCCTGAGCGATCCAGGGACAAACAATTCCTGAGCAATCCGGGGACGAGCGATCCCTGAGCGATCGCGGTACCAGCGATTCCTGAGCGATCCAGGGACGAACGATTCCTGAGCGATCCAGGGACGAACGATTTCTGACCGATCCAGGGACGAACGATTTCTGACCGATCCAGGGACGAACGATTCCTGAGCGATCCAGGGACAAAAAATTCCTGAGCGATCCAGGGACGAGCGATTCCTGAGCGATCGCGGTACCAGCGATTCCTGAGCGATCGCGGTACCAGCGATTCCTGAGCGATCCATGGACAAGCGATTCCTGAGCGATCCAGGGACAAGCGATTCCTGAATGATCCATTGACGAACGATTCCTAAACGATCGCGGTACCAGCGATTCCTGACCGATCGCGGTACCAGTGATTCCTGAGCGATCCAGGGACAAACAATCCCTGAGCGGTCGCGGTACCAGCGATTCCTGACCGATCGCGGTACCAGTGATTCCTGAGCGATCCAGGGACAAACAATCCCTGAGCGGTCGCGGTACCAGCGATTCCTGCGCGAACCAGGGTCAAGCGATTCCTGAGTGATCCAGGGACAAACGATTCCTGACCGGTCCAGGGACAAACGATTCCTGACTGATCCAGGGACGAGCGATTCCTGAGCGATCCAGGGACGAGCGATTCCTGAGCGATCGCGGTACCAGCGATTCCTGAGCGATCCATGGACAAGCGATTCCTGAGCGATCCAGGGACAAAGGATTCCTGACCGATCCATGGACGAACGATTCCTGAGCGATCGCGGTACCAGCGATTCCTGAGCGATCCAGGGACGAGCGATCCCTGAGCGATCCAGGGACAAACAATTCCTGCGCGAACCAGGGACAAGCGATTCCTGAGCGATCCAGGGACAAACGATTTCTGACCGATCCAGGGACAAACGATTCCTGACTGATCCAGGGACGAACGATTCCTGAGCGATCGCGGTACCAGCGATTCCTGACCGATCCAGGGACGAGCGATTCCTAAGCGATCCAGGGACAAGCGATTCCTGACTGATCCATTGACGAACGATTCCTGAGCGATCGCGGTACCAGCGATTCCTGACCGATCGTGGTACCAGCGATTCCTGAGCGATCCAGGGATGAGCGATCCCTGAGCGATCCAGGGACAAGCGATTCCTGACCGATCCATGGACGAACAATTCCTGAGCGATCGCGGTACCAGCGATTCCTGAGCGATCCAGGGACAAGCGATCCCTGAGCGATCCAGGGACAAACGATTCCTGACTGATCCAGGGACGAGCGATTCCTGAGCGATCGCGGTACCAGCGATTCCTGCGCGATCCAGGGTCAAGCGATTCCTGAGCGATCCAGGGTCAAGCGATTCCTGACCGGTCCAGGGACAAACGATTCCTGACTGATCCAGGGACGAGCGATCCCTGAGCGATCCAGGGACAAACAATTCCTGAGCAATCCGAGGAAGAGCGATCCCTGAGCGATCGCGGTACCAGCGTTTCCTGCGCGAACCAGGGACAAGCGATTCCTGAGCGATCCAGGGACAAGCGATTCCTGAGCGATCCAGGGACAAACGATTTCTGACCGATCCAGGGACAAACGATTTCTGACTGATCCAGGGACGAACAATTCCTGAGCGATCGCGGTACCAGTGATTCCTGACCGATCCAGGGACGAGCGATTCCTGAGCGATCCAGGGACAAGCGATTCCTGACTGATCCATTGACGAACGATTCCTGAGCGATCGCGGTACCAGTGATTCCTGACCGATCGTGGTACCAGCGATTCCTGAGCGATCCAGGGACGAGCGATCCCTGAGCGATCCAGGGACAAACAATTCCTGAGCGATCCGAGGAAGAGCGATCCCTGAGCGATCGTGGTACCAGCGTTTCCTGCGCGAACCAGGGACAAGCGATTCCTGAGCGATCCAGGGACAAGCGATTCCTGAGCGATCCAGGGACAAACGATTTCTGACCGATCCAGGGACAAACGATTCCTGACTGATCCAGGGACGAACGATTCCTGAGCGATCGCGGTACCAGTGATTCCTGACCGATCCAGGGACGAGCGATTCCTGAGCGATCCAGGGACAAGCGATTCCTGACTGATCCATTGACGAACGATTCCTGAGCGATCGCGGTACCAGCGATTCCTGACCGATCGTGGTACCAGCGATTCCTGAGCGATCCAGGGACGAGCGATCCCTGAGCGATCCAGGGACAAACAATTCCTGAGCGATCCGGGGACGAGCGATCCCTGAGCGATCCAGGGACGAGCGATCCAGGGACAAACAATTCCTGAGCAATCTGGGGACGAGCGATCACGGTACCAGCGATTCCTGAGCGATCCAGGGACAAGCGATTCCTGAGCGATCCAGGGACGAACGATTCCTGACCGATCCAGAGATGAACGATTCCTGACCGATCCAGGGATGAACGATTCCTGACCGATCCAGGGAAGAGCGATTCCTGAGCGATCCATGGACGAACGATTACTGAGCGATCGCGGTACCAGCGATTCCTGAGCGATCCAGGGACAAGCGTTTCCTGAGCGATCCAGGGACAAGCGATTCCTGAGCGATCCAGGGGCGAGCGATCCCTGAGCGATCGAAGGACAAACAATTCCTCAGCAATCTGGGGACGAGCGATCCCTGAGCGATCGCGGTACCAGCGATTCCTGAGCGATCCATGGACAAGCGATTCCTGAGCGATCCAGGGACAAACGATTCCTGACCGATCCATTGACGAACGATTCCTAAACGATCGCGGTACCAGCGATTCCTGACCGATCGCGGTACCAGCGATTCCTGAGCGATCCAGGGACAAACAATCCCTGAGCGGTCGCGGTACCAGCGATTCCTGCGCGAACCAGGGACAAGCGATTCCTAAGCGATCCAGGGACAAGCGATTCCTGACTGATCCATTGACGAACGATTCCTGAGCGATCGCGGTACCAGCGATTCCTGACCGATCGTGGTACCAGCGATTCCTGAGCGATCCAGGGACGAGCGATCCCTGAGCGATCCAGGGACAAACAATTCCTGAGCGATCCGAGGAAGAGCGATCCCTGAGCGATCGCGGTACCAGCGTTTCCTGCGCGAACCAGGGACAAGCGATTCCTGAGCGATCCAGGGACAAGCGATTCCTGAGCGATCCAGGGACAAACGATTTCTGACCGATCCAGGGACAAACGATTCCTGACTGATCCAGGGACGAACGATTCCTGAGCGATCGCGGTACCAGTGATTCCTGACCGATCCAGGGACGAGCGATTCCTGAGCGATCCAGGGACAAGCGATTCCTGACTGATCCATTGACGAACGATTCCTGAGCGATCGCGGTACCAGCGATTCCTGACCGATCGTGGTACCAGCGATTCCTGAGCGATCCAGGGACGAGCGATCCCTGAGCGATCCAGGGACAAACAATTCCTGAGCGATCCGGGGACGAGCGATCCCTGAGCGATCCAGGGACGAGCGATCCAGGGACAAACAATTCCTGAGCAATCTGGGGACGAGCGATCACGGTACCAGCGATTCCTGAGCGATCCAGGGACAAGCGATTCCTGAGCGATCCAGGGACGAACGATTCCTGACCGATCCAGAGATGAACGATTCCTGACCGATCCAGAGATGAACGATTCCTGACCGATCCAGGGATGAACGATTCCTGACCGATCCAGGGAAGAGCGATTCCTGAGCGATCCAGGGACAAGCGATTCCTGACCGATCCATGGACGAACGATTACTGAGCGATCGCGGTACCAGCGATTCCTGAGCGATCCAGGGACAAGCGTTTCCTGAGCGATCCAGGGACAAGCGATTCCTGAGCGATCCAGGGGCGAGCGATTCCTGAGCGATCCAGGGGCGAGCGATCCCTGAGCGATCGAAGGACAAACAATTCCTCAGCAATCTGGGGACGAGCGATCCCTGAGCGATCGCGGTACCAGCGATTCCTGAGCAATCCATGGACAAGCGATTCCTGAGCGATCCAGGGACAAACGATTCCTGACCGATCCATTGACGAACGATTCCTAAACGATCGCGGTACCAGCGATTCCTGACCGATCGCGGTACCAGCGATTCCTGAGCGATCCAGGGACAAACAATCCCTGAGCGGTCGCGGTACCAGCGATTCCTGCGCGAACCAGGGACAAGCGATTCCTAAGCGATCCAGGGACAAGCGATTCCTGACTGATCCATTGACGAACGATTCCTGAGCGATCGCGGTACCAGCGATTCCTGACCGATCGTGGTACCAGCGATTCCTGAGCGATCCAGGGACGAGCGATCCCTGCGCGATCCAGGGACAAACAATCCCTGAGCGGTCGCGGTACCAGCGATTCCTGCGCGATCCAGGGACGAGCGATCCCTGAGCGATCCAGGGACAAACAATTCCTGAGCGATCCGAGGAAGAGTGATCCCTGAGCGATCGCGGTACCAGCGTTTCCTGCGCGAACCAGGGACAAGCGATTCCTGAGCGATCCAGGGACAAGCGATTCCTGAGCGATCCAGGGACAAACGATTTCTGACCGATCCAGGGACAAACGATTCCTGACTGATCCAGGGACGAACGATTCCTGAGCGATCGCGGTACCAGTGATTCCTGACCGATCCAGGGACGAGCGATTCCTGAGCGATCCAGGGACAAGCGATTCCTGACTGATCCATTGACGAACGATTCCTGAGCGATCGCGGTACCAGCGATTCCTGACCGATCGTGGTACCAGCGATTCCTGAGCGATCCAGGGACGAGCGATCCCTGAGCGATCCAGGGACAAACAATTCCTGAGCGATCCGGGGACGAGCGATCCCTGAGCGATCGCAGTACCAGCGATTCCTGCGCGAACCAGGGACAAGCGATTCCTGAGCGATCCAGGGACAAGTGATTCCTGAGCGATCCAGGGACGAGCGATCCCTGAGCGATCCAGGGACGAGCGATCCCTGAGCGATCCAGGGACGAGCGATCCAGGGACAAACAATTCCTGAGCAATCCGGGGACGAGCGATCACGGTACCAGCGATTCCTGAGCGATCCAGGGACAAGCGATTCCTGAGCGATCCAGAGATGAACGATTCCTGACCGATCCAGGGATGAACGATTCCTGACCGATCCAGGGAAGAGCGATTCCTGAGCGATCCAGGGACAAGCGATTCCTGACCGATCCATGGACGAACGATTACTGAGCGATCGCGGTACCAGCGATTCCTGAGCGATCCAGGGACAAGCATTTCCTGAGCGATCCAGGGACAAGCGATTCCTGAGCGATCCAGGGGCGAGCGATTCCTGAGCGATCCAGGGGCGAGCGATCCCTGAGCGATCGAAGGACAAACAATTCCTGAGCAATCTGGGGACGAGCGATCCCTGAGCGATCGCGGTACCAGCGATTCCTGAGCGATCCATGGACAAGCGATTCCTGAGCGATCCAGGGACAAACGATTCCTGACCGATCCATGGACGAACGATTCCTAAACGATCGCGGTACCAGCGATTCCTGACCGATCGCGGTACCAGCGATTCCTGAGCGATCCAGGGACAAACAATCCCTGAGCGGTCGCGGTACCAGCGATTCCTGCGCGAACCAGGGACAAGCGATTCCTGAGCGATCCAGGGACAAACAATTCCTGACCGGTCCAGGGACAAACGATTCCTGACTGATCCAGGGACGAACGATTCCTGAGCGATCGCGGTACCAGCGATTCCTGACCAATCGTGGTACCAGCGATTCCTGAGCGATCCAGGGACGAACGATCCCTGAGCGATCCAGGGACAAACAATTCCTGAGCGATCCGGGGACGAGCGATCACGGTACCAGCGATTCCTGAGCGATCCAGGGACAAGCGATTCCTGAGTGATCCAGGGACGAACGATTCCTGACCGATCCAGGGACGAACGATTCCTGACCGATCCAGGGACGAACGATTCCTGACCGATCCAGGGAAGAGCGATCCCTGAGTGATCCAGGGACGAGCGATCCAGGGACGAGCAATTCCTGAGCGATCGCGGTACCAGCGATTCCTGACAGATCCAGGGACGAACGATTCCTGACAGATCCAGGGACGAACGATTCCTGACAGATCCAGGGACGAACAATTCCTAAAAGATCCAGGGACGAACGATTCCTGAGCAATCCAGGGACGAGCGATCCCTGAGCGATACGGGGACAAGCGATCCCTGAGCAATCCAGGGACAAAAGATTCTTGAGCAATCCAGGGACGAACGATTCCTGAGCGATCTGGGGACGAGCGATCCCTGAGCGATCCGGGGATGAGCGATCCCTGAGCGATCCGGGGACGAGCGATCCCTGAGCGATCCAGGTACGAGCGATTCCTGAGCGATCCAGGGACGAACAATTCCTGAGCGATCCAGGGATGAATGATTCCTGAGCGATCCGAATACGCACAATTCCTGAGTGATCCAGGTACAAGCGATTCCTGAGTAATGCAGGAACGAATGATCCCTGAGCGATCTGGGTAAAAGTGATCCAGGTATGATCGATCCCCGAGAGATCCGTGTGCGAGCGATCCCTGAGCGATCTGGGTAAAAGTGATCCAGGTATGATCGATCCCCGAGAGATCCGTGTGCGAGCGATCCCTGAGCGATCTGGGTATGAATGATCCCAGAGAGATCTAGATATGAGCGATCCAGCTATGAACGATCCCTGAGCGATCCAGGTACAAGCTATCCCTGAGAGATCCAGGTAAAAGAAATCCAGGTACGAGCGATCCCTGAGCGATCCAGGTACAAGCGATCCCTGAGCAATCCAGGTACAAGCGATCCAGGTACAAGTGATCCCTGAGCGATCCAGGGGCAAGCGATCCCTGAGCGATCGAGGGACAAACAATTCCTGAGCAATCTGGGGACGATCGATCCCTGAGCGATCGCGGTACCAGCGATTCCTGAGCGATCCAGGGACGAACGATTCCTGACCGATCCAGGGACGAACGATTTCTGACCGATCCAGGGACGAACAATTCCTGAGCGATCCAGGGACAAAAAATTCCTGAGCGATCCAGGGACGAACGATTCCTGAGCGATCGCGGTAAAAGCGATTCCTGAGCGATCGCGGTACCAGCGATTCCTGAGCGATCCAGGGGCAAACAATTCCTGAGCGATCCGGGGACGAGCGATCCCTGAGCGATCGCGGTACCAGCGATTCCTGCGCGAACCAGGGACAAGCGATTCCTGAGCGATCCAGGGTCAAGCGATTCCTGAGCGATCCAGGGACAAACGATTCCTGACCGGTCCAGGGACAAACGATTCCTGACTGATCCAGGGACGAACAATTCCTGAGCGATCCGGGGACGAGCGATCCCTGAGCGATCCAGGGACGAACAATTCCTGAGCGATCCGGGGACGAGCGATCACGGTACCAGCGATTCCTGAGCGATCCAGGGACAAGCGATTCCTGAGCGATCCAGGGACGAAAGATTCCTGACCGATCCAGGGAAGAGCGATCCCTGAGCGATCCAGGGACGAGCGAATCCTGATCGATCCAGGGACGAGCAATTCCTGAGCGATCGCGGTACCAGCGATTCCTGACAGATCCAGGGACGAACGATTCCTGACAGATCCAGGGACGAACGATTCCTGACAGATCCAGGGACAAACAATTCCTAAAAGATCCAGGGACGAACAATTCCTGAGCAATCCAGGGACGAGCGATCCCTGAGCGATACGGGGACGAGCGATCCCTGAGCGATACGGGGACGAGCGATCCCTGAGCGATACGGGGACGAGCGATCCCTGAGCAATCCAGGGACAAAAGATTCTTGAGCAATCCAGGGACGAACGATTCCTGAGCGATCTGGGGACGAGCGATCCCTGAGCGATCCAGGGATGAGCGATCCCTGAGCGATCCGGGGACGAGCGATCCCTGAGCATTCCAGGTACGAGCGATTCCTGAGCAATCCAGGGATGAACAATTCCTGAGCGATCCAGGGACAAGCAATCCAGGGACAAACAATTCCTGAGTGATCCAGGGATGAACGATTCCTGAGCGATCCGAATACGCACAATTCCTGAGTGATCCAGGTATGAGCGATCCCTGTGGGATCTAGGTACAAGAGATCCAGGTACAAGCGATTCCTGAGCGATGCAGGAACGAACGATCCCTGAGCGATCTGGGTAAAAGTGATCCAGGTACGATCGATCCCCGAGAGATCCGTGTGCAAGCGATCCCTGAGCGATCCGGGTATGAACGATCCCAGAGAGATCTAGATATGAGCGATCCAGCTACGAACGATCCCTGAGCGATCCAGGTACAAGCGATCCCTGAGCGATCCAGGTAGGAGCGATCCGGGTACGAGCGATCCAGGTACAAGCTATCCCTGAGAGATCCAGGTAAAAGCAATCCAGGTACGAGCGATCCAGGTACAAGCGATCCCTGAGCGATTCGGGTACGAGCGATCCAGGTACAAGCGATCCCTGAGCGATCCAGGTACGAGCGATTTGGGTACGAGAGATCCAGGTACAAGCTATCCCTGAGAGATCCAGGTAAAAGCAATCCAGGTACAAGCGATCCCTGAGCGATCCAGGTAGAGCGATCCCAGAGCAATTTAGATACGAGCAATCCCTGAGCGATCCAGGTACAAACGATCCCTGAGTGAACCAGGTACAAGCAATCCCTGTGTGATCTAGGTACAAGCGATCTGGGTACAAGCGATCCCTGAGAGATTCAGGTACAAGCAATCCCTGAGCGATCCAGATACAAGCGATCCCTGAGCGATCCGGGTACGAGCGATCCCTGAGCGATCCAGGTATGAATGATCCCAGAGAGATCTAGATATGAGCGATCCTGCTACAAATGATCCCTGAGCGATCCAGGTACGAGCGATCCAGGTACAAGTGATCCCTGAGAGATCCAGGTAAAAGCGATCCAGGTACGAGCATTCCCTGAGCGATTGAGGTATGAGCGTTCCCTGAGCGATCCAGGTACGAGCGATCCCAGAGCGATCTAGATACGAGCAATCCCTGAGCGATCCAGGTACGAATGATCCCTGAGCGATCCATGTACAAACGATCCCTGAGCGATCCCAGTACGAGCGATCCCTGAGCGATCTGGGTACAAACAATTCCTAAGTGAACCAGGTATGAGCGATCCCTGTGTGATCTAGGTACAAGCGATCTGGGTACAAGCGATCCAGGTACAAACGATCCCTGAGCAATCCAGGTGCAAACTATCCCCGAGCCATCCAGGTACAAGCGATCCCTGAGCGATTCAGGTACAAGCAATCCCTGAGCGATCCAGGTATGAGCGATCCAGGTATGAGCGATCCAGGTACGAGCGATCCGGGTACGAGCGATCCAGGTACAAGCAATCCCTGAGAGATCTAGGTAAAAGTGATCCAGGTACAAGCGATCCCTGAGCGATCCGGGTACAAGCGGTCCTTGAGCGATCCGGGTACGAACGATCGCAGAGCGATCTAGATACGAGCGATCCCTGAGCGGAGCAACTACAAGCTATCCCATAGCGATCCAGGTATAAGCAATCCAGGTACAAGTAATCCCTGAGCGATCCAGGTAAGAGCGATCCAGGTAAGAGTGATCCAGGTACGAACTATCCCATAGCGATCCAGGTACAAGTGATCCGGGTACAAGCGATCCCTGAGCAATCCAGGTACAACTGATCCGGGTACGAGCGATCACTGAGCGATCCAGGTACAAGCAATCCCTGAGCGATCCAGGTACGAGCGATCCAGGTACGAGAGATCCGGGTACGAGCGATCCAGGTACGAGAGATCCCTGAAAGATCCAGGTACGAGCAATCCCTGAGCAATACAGGTACGAGCGATCCCTGAGCGATCCAGGTACAAGCGATCCCTGAGCGATCTGGGTACGAACTATCCCAGAGCGATCTAGATACGAGCGATCCCTGAGCGATCCAGCTACGAACTATCCCTGAAGGATCCAGGTACAAGTGATCCAGGTACAGGCAATCCCTGAGCGATCCAGGTAAGAGCGATCCAGGTACGAACTATCCCATAGTGATCCAGGTACAAGCGATCCGGGTACAAGCAATCCCTGAGCAATCCAGGTACGAGTGATCCGGGTACGAGCGATCTAGGTACAAGCAATCCCTGAGAGATTCAGGTACAAGCGATCCAGGTATGAGCGATCCCTGAGCGATCGAGGTACGAGCGATCCAGGTAGAGCGATTCCTGAGCGATCCCGGTACGAGCGATCCAGCTATGAGTGATCCATGCGCGATCCGAGTACAAGCGATCCCTGAGTGATCCGGGTACGAGCGATCCCTGAGCGATCCAGGTACGAACGATCCGTGAGCGATCTAAATACGAGCGATCCAGGTACGAACGATCCCTGAACAATCCAGGTACGAGCGATTCCTGAGCGATCCAGGTATGAGGGATCCAGGTACGAATTATCCCTGAGCGATCCAGGTACAAGCAATCCAGGTACAAGCGATCCTTGAGCGATCCAGGTACGAGCGATCCAGGTATGAGCGATCCAGGTACGAGCGATCCAGGTATGAGGGATCCAGGTACGAATTATCCCTGAGAGATCTAGGTAAAAGTGATCCAGGTACAAGCAATCCCTGAGCGATCAAGGTACGAGCGATCCCTGAGCAAACCGGGAACGAGCGATCCCTGAGTGATCCAGGTACAAGCGATCCCTGAGCGCTCCAGGTACAAGTGATCCAGGTAAGAGCGATCCAAGTAAGAGCGATCCAGGCACGAACTATCCTATACCGATCCAGGTACAAGCGATCCGGGTACAAGCGATCCCTGAGCAATTCAGGTATGAGCGATCCGGGTACAAGCGATCTAGGTACAAGCGATCCCTGAGAGATTCAGGTACAAGCAATCCAGGTACGAGCGATCCTTGAGCGATCGAGGTACGAGCGATTCCTGAGCGATCCAGGTACGAGCGATTCCTGAGCGATCCCGGTACTAGCGATCCAGCTATGAGCAATCCCTGTGCGATTCGAGTACAAGCGATCCCTGAGCGATCCGAGTACGAGCAATCCCTGAGCAATCCAGGTATGAACAATCCATGAGCGATCTAGATATGAGCGATCCAGGTACGAGCAATCCCTGAGCGATCCAGGTTCGAAACGATCCCTGAGCAATCCAGGTATGAGCAATCCAGGTATGAACTATCCCTGAGCGATCCAGGTACAAGCGATCCCTGAGAGATTCAGGTACGAGCGATCCAGGTACATGCAATCCCTGAGCGATCCAGGTTCGAACGATCCCTGAGCAATCCAGGTATGAGCAATCCAGGTACGAACTATCCCTGAGCGATCCAGGTACAAGCGATCCCTGAGAGATTCAGGTACAAGCAATCCAGGTACGAGCGATCCCTGAGCGATCCAGGTACGAGCGATCCAGATATGAGCGATCCGGGTACGAGCGATCCAGGTACAAGCAATCCCTGAGAGATCTAGGTAAAAGTGATCCAGGTACAAGCAATCCCTGAACGATCAAGGTACGAGCGATCCCTGAGCGATCCGGGTACGATCGACCCCTGAGCGATCTGGGTACGACCGATCTCAGAGCGATCTAGATACGAGTAATCCCTGAGCGATCCAGCTACGAACTATCCCTGAGCGATCCAGGTACAAGCGATCCAGGTAAGAGCGATCCAGGTAAG
The DNA here is from genome assembly GCF_037356315.1 of Lithobates pipiens. Lineage (NCBI taxonomy): Eukaryota > Metazoa > Chordata > Amphibia > Anura > Ranidae > Lithobates > Lithobates pipiens. The sequence goes on from NW_027507903.1 coordinate 640,492,030, forward strand.
AGCGATCCAGGCACGAACTATCCTATACCGATCCAGGTACAAGCGATCCGGTTAAAAGCGATCCCTGAGCAATCCAGGTACGAGCGATCTGGGTACGAGCGATCTAGGTACAAGTGATCCCTGAGAGATTCAGGTACAAGCGATCCAGGTGCGAGCGATCCTTGAGCGATCGAGGTATGAGCGATTCCTGAGCGATCCACGTACGAGCGAATCCTGAGCGATCCAGGTACGAGCGATTCCTGAGCGATCCCGGTACTAGCGATCCAGCTATGAGCGATCCCTGTGCGATCCGAGTACAAGCGATCTGGGTACGAGCAATCCCTGAGCGATCCAGGTACGAACGATCCGTGAGCGATCTAGATATGAGCGATCCAGGTACGAACGATCCCTGAGCAATCCAGGTATGAGCAATCCAGGTACGAACTATTCCCTGAGCGATCCAGGTACAAGCGATCCCTGAGAGATTCAGGTACAAGCGATCCAGGTACGAGCGATCCCTGAGCAATCCAGGTACGAGCGATCCCTGAGCGATCCAGGTACGAGCGATCCCTGAGCGATCCAGGTACGAGCGATTCCTGAGCGATCCAGGTACGAGCGATCCCTGAGCGATCCAGGTACGAGCGATTCCTGAGCGATCCTGGTACGAGTGGATCCAGCTACGAGCGATCCCTGGGCGATCCGAGTACAGGCGATTCCTGAGCGATCCAGGTATGAGCGATCCCTGAGCGATCCAGGTACGAATGATCCGTGAGCGATCTAGATACGAGCGATCCAGGTATGAGCGATCCAGGTATGAGCGATCCAGGTACGAGCGATCCGGGTACGAGCGATCCAGGTACAAGCAATCCCTGAGAGATCTAGGTAAAAGTGATCCAGGTACAAGCGATCCCTGAGCGATCCGGGTACAAGCGGTCCTTGAGCGATCCGGGTACGAACGATCGCAGAGCGATCTAGATACGAGCGATCCCTGAGCGGAGCAACTACAAGCTATCCCATAGCGATCCAGGTATAAGCAATCCAGGTACAAGTAATCCCTGAGCGATCCAGGTAAGAGCGATCCAGGTAAGAGTGATCCAGGTACGAACTATCCCATAGCGATCCAGGTACAAGTGATCCGGGTACAAGCGATCCCTGAGCAATCCAGGTACAACTGATCCGGGTACGAGCGATCACTGAGCGATCCAGGTACAAGCAATCCCTGAGCGATCCAGGTACGAGCGATCCAGGTACGAGAGATCCGGGTACGAGCGATCCAGGTACGAGAGATCCCTGAAAGATCCAGGTACGAGCAATCCCTGAGCAATACAGGTACGAGCGATCCCTGAGCGATCCAGGTACAAGCGATCCCTGAGCGATCTGGGTACGAACTATCCCAGAGCGATCTAGATACGAGCGATCCCTGAGCGATCCAGCTACGAACTATCCCTGAAGGATCCAGGTACAAGTGATCCAGGTACAGGCAATCCCTGAGCGATCCAGGTAAGAGCGATCCAGGTACGAACTATCCCATAGTGATCCAGGTACAAGCGATCCGGGTACAAGCAATCCCTGAGCAATCCAGGTACGAGTGATCCGGGTACGAGCGATCTAGGTACAAGCAATCCCTGAGAGATTCAGGTACAAGCGATCCAGGTATGAGCGATCCCTGAGCGATCGAGGTACGAGCGATCCAGGTAGAGCGATTCCTGAGCGATCCCGGTACGAGCGATCCAGCTATGAGTGATCCATGCGCGATCCGAGTACAAGCGATCCCTGAGTGATCCGGGTACGAGCGATCCCTGAGCGATCCAGGTACGAACGATCCGTGAGCGATCTAAATACGAGCGATCCAGGTACGAACGATCCCTGAACAATCCAGGTACGAGCGATTCCTGAGCGATCCAGGTATGAGGGATCCAGGTACGAATTATCCCTGAGCGATCCAGGTACAAGCAATCCAGGTACAAGCGATCCTTGAGCGATCCAGGTACGAGCGATCCAGGTATGAGCGATCCAGGTACGAGCGATCCAGGTATGAGGGATCCAGGTACGAATTATCCCTGAGAGATCTAGGTAAAAGTGATCCAGGTACAAGCAATCCCTGAGCGATCAAGGTACGAGCGATCCCTGAGCAAACCGGGAACGAGCGATCCCTGAGTGATCCAGGTACAAGCGATCCCTGAGCGCTCCAGGTACAAGTGATCCAGGTAAGAGCGATCCAAGTAAGAGCGATCCAGGCACGAACTATCCTATACCGATCCAGGTACAAGCGATCCGGGTACAAGCGATCCCTGAGCAATTCAGGTATGAGCGATCCGGGTACAAGCGATCTAGGTACAAGCGATCCCTGAGAGATTCAGGTACAAGCAATCCAGGTACGAGCGATCCTTGAGCGATCGAGGTACGAGCGATTCCTGAGCGATCCAGGTACGAGCGATTCCTGAGCGATCCCGGTACTAGCGATCCAGCTATGAGCAATCCCTGTGCGATTCGAGTACAAGCGATCCCTGAGCGATCCGAGTACGAGCAATCCCTGAGCAATCCAGGTATGAACAATCCATGAGCGATCTAGATATGAGCGATCCAGGTACGAGCAATCCCTGAGCGATCCAGGTTCGAAACGATCCCTGAGCAATCCAGGTATGAGCAATCCAGGTATGAACTATCCCTGAGCGATCCAGGTACAAGCGATCCCTGAGAGATTCAGGTACGAGCGATCCAGGTACATGCAATCCCTGAGCGATCCAGGTTCGAACGATCCCTGAGCAATCCAGGTATGAGCAATCCAGGTACGAACTATCCCTGAGCGATCCAGGTACAAGCGATCCCTGAGAGATTCAGGTACAAGCAATCCAGGTACGAGCGATCCCTGAGCGATCCAGGTACGAGCGATCCAGATATGAGCGATCCGGGTACGAGCGATCCAGGTACAAGCAATCCCTGAGAGATCTAGGTAAAAGTGATCCAGGTACAAGCAATCCCTGAACGATCAAGGTACGAGCGATCCCTGAGCGATCCGGGTACGATCGACCCCTGAGCGATCTGGGTACGACCGATCTCAGAGCGATCTAGATACGAGTAATCCCTGAGCGATCCAGCTACGAACTATCCCTGAGCGATCCAGGTACAAGCGATCCAGGTAAGAGCGATCCAGGTAAGAGCGATCCAGGCACGAACTATCCTATACCGATCCAGGTACAAGCGATCCGGTTAAAAGCGATCCCTGAGCAATCCAGGTACGAGCGATCTGGGTACGAGCGATCTAGGTACAAGTGATCCCTGAGAGATTCAGGTACAAGCGATCCAGGTGCGAGCGATCCTTGAGCGATCGAGGTATGAGCGATTCCTGAGCGATCCACGTACGAGCGAATCCTGAGCGATCCAGGTACGAGCGATTCCTGAGCGATCCCGGTACTAGCGATCCAGCTATGAGCGATCCCTGTGCGATCCGAGTACAAGCGATCTGGGTACGAGCAATCCCTGAGCGATCCAGGTACGAACGATCCGTGAGCGATCTAGATATGAGCGATCCAGGTACGAACGATCCCTGAGCAATCCAGGTATGAGCAATCCAGGTACGAACTATTCCCTGAGCGATCCAGGTACAAGCGATCCCTGAGAGATTCAGGTACAAGCGATCCAGGTACGAGCGATCCCTGAGCAATCCAGGTACGAGCGATCCCTGAGCGATCCAGGTACGAGCGATCCCTGAGCGATCCAGGTACGAGCGATTCCTGAGCGATCCAGGTACGAGCGATCCCTGAGCGATCCAGGTACGAGCGATTCCTGAGCGATCCTGGTACGAGTGGATCCAGCTACGAGCGATCCCTGGGCGATCCGAGTACAGGCGATTCCTGAGCGATCCAGGTATGAGCGATCCCTGAGCGATCCAGGTACGAATGATCCGTGAGCGATCTAGATACGAGCGATCCAGGTACGAACGATCCCTGAGCGATCCAGGTACGAACGATCCCTGAGCAATCCAGGTATGAGCGATCCAGGTACGAACTATACCTGAGCGATCCCGGTACGAGCGATCCAGGTACGAACTATCCCTGAGCGATCCAGGTACGAGCGATCCAGCTACGAGCGATCCCTGCAATTCCTGAGCGATTCAGGTACGAGCAATCCCTGTGCGATCTAGGTACAAACAATCTAGGTACAAACGATCCCTAAGCAATGCAGATACGAGCGATCCCCGAGCGATCCCCGAGCGATCAAGATACGAGCCATCCCTGAGCGATCCAGATACGAGCCATCCTTGTACAAGCGAACCTTGAGTGATCCAGATATGAGCGATTCCTCAGCGATCCGGGTACGAGCTATCCCTGAGCGATCCGGGTACGAGCAATCCCTGAGCGATCTGGGTACGAACGATCCCTGAAACTATCTAGGTACAAGCGATCTCTGAGCGATCCAGTTATGAGCGATCCCTGAGCGATCTTTGAGCATCCAGATACAAACGATCCAGGTACGAGCAATCTCTGAGCGATCCAGGTACGACCGATTCCCTGAGCGATCCAGGTACAAGCGTTCCCTGAGCGATCCATGTACGAGCGATCCAGGTACAAGCGATCCCTGAGCGATCCAGGTACAAGCGATCCCTGAGTGATCCAGGTACAAGCGATCCCTGAGCGATCTAGGTACGAGCGATCTCTGAGCGATCTCGGTATGAGCGTTTTCTGAGCGATCTAGGTACGAGTGATCTTTGAGCAATCCAGGTACGAGTGATCCCTGAGCGATCCAGGTACGAGTGATCCCTGAGCGATCTAGGTACGAGCGATTCCTGAGCGATCCCGGTACGAGCGGATCCAGCTACGAGCGATCCCTGGGCGATCCGAGTACAAGCGTTCCCTGAGTGATCCGGGTACGAGCAATCCCTGAGCAATCCAGGTACGAACGATCCGTGAGCGATCTAGATACGAGCGATCCAGGTACAAACGATCCCTGAGCGATCCAGGTACGAACGATCCCTGAGCGATCCAGGTACGAGCGATCCAGGTACGAGCGATCCCTGAGCGATCCAGGTACAAGCGATCCAGGTACGAACTATCCCTGAGCGATCCAGGTACGAGCGATCCCTGAGCGATCCAGGTACAAGCGATCCCTGAGCGATCCGGGTACGAGCGATCCCTGAGCGATCCAGGTACAAGCGATCCAGGTACGAACTATCCCTGAGCGATCCAGGTACGAGCGATCCCTGAGCGATCCAGGTACAAGCGATCCCTGAGCGATCCAGGTACAAGCGATCCCTGAGCGATCCAGGTACAAGCGATCCAGGTACGAACTATCTCTGAGCGATCCCGGTACGAGCGATCCAGCTACGAGCGATCCCTGCAATTCCTGAGCGATCCAGGTACGAGCAATCCCTTGCGATCCCAGAGCGATCCAAGTATGACCAATCCCTGAGCGATCTAGGTACAAGCGATCTAGGTACAAACGATCCCTAAGCAATGCAGATACGAGCGATCCCCGAGCGATCAAGATACGAGCCATCCCTGAGCGATCCAGATACGAGCCATCCTTGTACAAGCGAACCTTGAGTGATCCAGATATGAACGATCCCTCAGCGATCCGGGTACGAGCGATCTCTGAGCGATCCGGGTACGAGCAATCCCTGAGCGATCTGGGTACGAACGATCCCTGAGCGATCTAGGTACGAGTGATCCCTGAACTATCTAGGTACAAGCGATCTCTGAGCGATCCAGTTATGAGCGATCCCTGAGCGATCTTTGAGCATCCAGATACAAACGATCCAGGTACGAGCGATCTCTGAGCGATCCAGGTACGACCGATCCCTGAGCGATCCAGGTACAAGCGTTCCCTGAGCGATCCAGGTACAGGCATTCCCTGAGCGATCCAGGTACGAGCGATCCAGGTACAAGCGTTCCCTGAGCGATCCAGGTACGAGCGATCCAGGTACAAGCGATCCCTGAGCGATCCAGGTACAAGCGATCCCTGAGCGATCCAGGTACAAGCGATCCCTGAGCGATCCAGGTACAAGCGATCCCTGAGCGATCTAGGTACGAGTGATCCCTGAGCGATCCAGGTACGAGCGATACCTGAGCGATCTAGATACGAGCGATCCATGTACGAGTGATCCCTGAGCGATCCACGTACAAGCGTTCCCTGAGCGATCTAGGTACCAGCGATCCCTGAGCGATCTAGATACGAACGATCCCTGAGCGATCTAGGTACGAGTGATCCAGGTTCACGCAATCCCTGAGCGATCCGTACGAGCAATTCCTGAGCGATCTAGGTATGAGCGATCCCTGAGCGATCCGTACGAGCAATTCCTGAGCGATCTAGGTATGAGCGATCCCTGAGCGATCCGTACGAGCAATTCCTGAGCGATCTAGGTATGAGCGATCCCTGAGCGATCCGTACGAGCAATTCCTGAGCGATCTAGGTATGAGCAATCCCTGAGCGATTCGTACGAGCAATTCCTGAGCAATCTAGGTATGAGCGATCCCTGAGCGAGAGAGACTAAGGTTGCAGTCTGAGCGTGGATGTCTGCAGGAGGCCTGGACTAGGAGTCAGAAGGGTTCCAGGTTAGGGATGAGCCGAACACCCCCCAGTTTGGTTCGCACCAGAACTTTCGAATGGACCGCAAATTTGTGCGAACTTTAGAACCCCATTGAAGTCTATGGGACTCGAACGTTTGAAATAAAAAGTGCTAATTTTAATGGCTAATATGCAAGATACTGTCCTAAAAAGGGTTTGGGGACCTGGCTCCTGCCCCAGGTGACATGGGTCAATGCCTAAAATGTTTTGAAAAACGGCTGTTTTTTCGGGAGCACTGATTTTAATGACGATTAAAGTGACGATATTCCATTAAATATCGTGCCTGGGGGGTGTCTGTAGTATGCCTGTGAAGTGCCACGTGTTTCCCGTGTTTAGAACAGTCCCTGCACAAAATGACATTAAACGGAAAAAAGTCATTTAAAACTGCTTGCGGTTTTAATGTTATATCTGGTTCTGGCAATATGGATGAAAATCATTGAGAAAAATGGCATAGGTAGCCCCCCCTGCCCATTACCAGCCCCTTTGGGTCTTGTACGGATATTAAGGGGAACCCCGTACTCATATTAAAAAAAAGGAAATACGTGTGGCCCCCAGGCCCTATATACTCAGAACAGCAGTATACAGGCGGTGCAAACAAGACAGGGACTGTGTAGGTTTGTTGTGTTAAGTTGAATCTGTTTGTAATTTTCAACTGGTACATTTTTAAAGTGTCGCTCCAGTCAAAAAAATCAATTTTTAAGCTTTTTGGAAAACATAGGGAAGGGTTATCACCCCTGTATAATTTGTTTTGCCGTCCGTCTTTTTTCATCTCACTTCCTGTTGTCTCCTTCCGTTTTCAAATAGGAGACGTTTGTAAGTTGAATGTTTGAAAGTAGGGGCCTGCCCTATATGCTCTGTAGAAATGGCAGAACAAGGTGTTGGTGTTGCCACAACACTGTAAGCCCTCAAAGTGACTCTTGGTGGGTGCTAGAGCGCCCTGCTGTGAACGATTATATCAAGAATTGTAATTACATGCCATTGTTGAACAGTGGTAGAAAAATTGGGCCTTTGGTGGTTGTGGTGCTGGTGCCACAACACTATAAGTCCTCACAGTTACGGAACGGGAACGGGCCCTGCTGTGAAATATTATATCAAGAATTGTAATTACATGTCCCTGTTAAACAGGGGCTGAAAAATTGGACTTTAGGCACTGCAACTTCTCCCATATACTCTAGTTGTAGTGCAGGAATGAGCCCTGCTGCAAAGCATTGCATCAAAAATTTTAATTAAACGCCCCTGTTAAACAGGGGCAGAAAAATTGGGCTGGTGGCATCACCCAGAACCAAAAATGTTCTTCCAAGATATCAGCAGAGGAGGAAGAGGATAGACAGTCAACATAACAGGACAGTCACTCAGCATCAGCATAGGCAGTCTTGTGATATTTCAAAAAAAAATATTCGGTTACAACAGCTTCAGGTGCTTGGTAGCTGTGGGTGATCCAAGACTGATTCATCGTTATGAAGGTCAGTTGATCAACCGAGTCGGTGGACAGGCGCACCCTGTGATCGGTAACAAAGCCAACAGCAGCACTGAAGGTGCGTTCCGAAAGAATGCTGGATGCAGGACAGGCCAGTAGCTCAATTGCATACTGTGCAAGCTCTGGCCAGTGATCCATCCTCAAGACCCAGTAAGCCAGAGGATTTTTGGTGGGAATGGTGTCCAAGTCTGACCTTGCCCCTAGGTATTCCTGCACCATGTAAATCAGACGCTGGCGATGGTTGATGGAACCGATCATACCTTGGGGCTGCAGACTAAAAAATTGTCTGAACGCATCGGTCAGACGGCCACCTTCTCCACCGCTCCTTCTGACCGATGCCTCAGCAACACGTTGTCCAGGACCAGGAGTTTGTAACCTCCCAGTCTCTGGGAACGCGTTGCACAGACCTTTCTGCAAGGCCTCCCGGAGATGTCTCATCCTTTGCTCCCTCTGTGATGGCAAGATAAGGTCGGCAACCTTACCCTTGTACCGTAGATCAAGGAGAGTGGCCAGCCAGTAATGGTCCCTCTCCTTGATCCGAAGAATACGAGGATCCTTCCGCAGGCTTTGCAGGATCAGGGAGGCCATGCAGCGTAGGTTAGCTGAGGCATTCGGTCCGGAGTCCTCTGGGTCACTAAGAACAACATGATCCGCAGCTACCTCCTCCCAGCCACGTACAAGTCCATAGGTTTCTTGGGACTGTAAATCATCCCTACAAGACTGCTGCTGCTGATGCTGAGTGCCAGCCTCCACCTCCATGCTGACACAATCATCCTCCTCCTCCTCCTCTTCCTGTGTGATGGGTGGGACAGCAGGAACACTGTCTGGATAAAAGGGGCCTTGAGAGGCAAGGAAGTCCTCCTCTTCCTGCCTCTGTTCTGCCTCAAGTTCCCTGTCCATTATTCCACGCAGCGTATGCTCCAAGAGGTGGACAAGAGGTACAGTGTCACTGATGCATGCACTGTCACTGCTCACCATCCTTGTGGCCTCCTCAAACAGTGACAGGACAGTGCATGCATCCTTGATCATGCCCCACTGGTGTGGTGAGAAAAAACTGAGCTCCCCTGACCCTCTCCTGGTGCTGTAAGTCGCACAGGTACTCATTGATGGCCCTCTGCTGCATGTGCAGCCGCTGCAGCATGGCCAACGTTGAGTTCCACCTGGTGGGCATGTCACATATAAGGCGGTTCTTGAGCAGGTTCAACTCCTTTTGGAGCTCAGCCAGCGGAGCACTGGCATTAAATGATCGGCGGAAATGCACACAGACTTTCCTGGCCTGCTTCAGGACATCCTGTAAGCCCGGGTACCTGCCCAAGAACCGCTGCACCACCAGGTTAAGGACGTGAGCCACACAGGGCACATGGGTCAGTTGTCCCTGTAGGAGGGCGGAGAGGAAGTTGGTGCCATTGTCGCAAACCACCAATCCTGGCTTAAGCTGGCATGGCGTCAACCACCTCTCGGCCTGCCCCTGCAGAGCTGAGAAAATATCTGCCCCAGTGTGGCTCCTGTCCCCCAAACAAACCAGCGCAAGCACGGCATGGCATCGTTTTGCCTGCGTACTTGCGTAGCCCCTGGAACGCCTACGGAGCACCGCTGGTTCCGAGGACAGAGCACTGGAAGAGGCCATGGAGGAAGAAGAAGAGGAGGGGGTGGAGGAGAGAGGTGTGTCAGAACCAGTAGTAGCATTTTGGAGGCGTGGTGGCGGAACAACTGCCAACACTACTGCACCTTGTCCTGCATCCTTCCCAGCTGCCAGAAGAGTGACCCAATGGGCCGTGAAAGACAGGTAATGTCCCTGTCCATGCCTGCTGGACCATGAGTCAGCGGTAATATGCACCTTACCACTGACCGCCCTGTCCAGCGAGGCAAGGACATTGCCTTCCACATGCCGGTAGAGAGTCGGAATCGCCTTCCGTGAGAAAAAGTGGCGTTTGGGGACCTGCCACTGAGGAACCGCACATTGTACAAACTCACGAAAGGGGGCCGAGTCTACCAACTGAAAAGGTAGCAGTTGAAGTGCTAGCAATTTAGCCAAGCTAGCATTCAACCGCTGGGCATGTGAACGACTGGGAGTGAACTTCTTTCTACGGTCCAGCAGCTGGGGCAGGGAAATTTGCCTGCTACAATCGGACGTGGCTGTACTGCTAGCAGATTGCCCGGAAGCACTTGGCTGTGACACACCTAATTCTACACCTTCATTCCTCTCAGCGCAGGTTTCAGAGAGGACTGAAGGTCTAGTGGGGTTGGAGATCCCAGCTGATGAGGAGCAAGGAGATGTCCGCTTTGTTCTTTGGTGTGGGTCTTTGAGGTACGCTTGCCAAGGAGCTGCATGGCAAGTCAACATATGTCTGGTCAAGCATGTGGTGCCCAAGCGGCTGATGTTTTGGCCACACGAGATACGCTTGAGACATATGTTGCAAATAGTAGTGGTGCGATCTGATGCACTCGTCTCAAAAAAGGCCCACACCAAAAAACTTTTAGAATAACACGCAGAGGCAGCGCCCTGCACAGGCGGAGCATTGCGGTGTGATTCAGTCGGTGTGCTGCCCCTAGGCTGGCCCCCGGAGGGCATCCTTCCTCCTTGGTGATGTGCCTCCTCCTCTCTCCTACCAGGCACCCACATGGAGTCAGTGCCCTCATCATCCCCTCCCTCTTCATCGCTGGAGCACACCTGGCAGTATGCTGCAGCTTGTGGAACATGACTGCCAGATTGCTGTCCTTCTCGAGCATCCCCTCTCTCTGTGCTCACACTACTGCCTTCCTCTAGCTGAGTGTCATCATCAGAGCCTACAAAACACTGGGCATCCTCCTGGAGCATGTACCCAACACTGTGCTCAAAGAGTTCAGGGGACTCCTCAGGAGGACGTGGTGGGTCTAGGAAAGGAGTCACCGATGATGACATTGAGATGAGGGAAGAGGATGCATTGGCAGCTGCTTTGTTAGTACCCTGAGCCTGATGCGGCTCAACATGTCCAGCTGCTGAAAATAAGGACAAGCATGTCCCATGGCCACGTGCTGATGACGATGCACCGCGTCCACGACCAGCACTGTTGTCTCTAGACACAGAGCCTGCTTGCCCTCTTTTAACGGCTCGTGCCTGTCTGCCTCTCCTTTTTGGCCTTACAGACATGGTAATGACCTGAAGGGAGATGGTAAAACCAGCAATTGGGTAGTGTATATTGTGCTGGAGGCACACAACACCCAATCCTGCAGATGCCTTTATTATAGAACAACAGGAATTAAAGGGTAGATACCGGTGTATACTGTGCTGTGCTGGAGGCACACAACACCAACTGACTCCTGCAGATGGCAGATGGCTCAATTAGAGAAGAGCAAAATAGGTGGATAAAGGTGTATACTGGGCTCAGGGCACACAGACAACACACAGAAACTCCTGCAGATGGCTGATAGCTCAATTACAGAAGAGCAATATAGCTATATAGGTGGATAATGGTGTATACTGCACTCAGGGCACACAGACAACACCCAGAAACTCCTGCAGATGGCTGTTGGTCAATTACAGAAGAGCAAGAATGCTAAATAGGTGGATAACAAACGGTGTATACTGCGTTGAAGGTACACAGAGAACACCCACTAACTCCTGCAGACGCCAACACACTACACAAGGCCGCCGCGCTGGCGGCCTTATATAGTGTGGGGCGTGTACTACACAGCCCGAGCTATGATTGGCCATAGGCATCCTGCCTGTGGCCAATCATGGCTCTCCTCGCTGCCGGCGCTGTGATTGGCCAAGCATGCGGGATCACAGTGCATGCTTGGCCAATCATGAGCCAGCAATGCACTGCGATGGCACAGTGCATTGTGGGCCGTGAGCGCCACACGAATTTGGCACGAACGGCCCACAGAGTTCTGGCTTCACCGAACGGGCGAACAGCCGGTGTTTGATTCGAAAATGCGTTCGACTCGAACACCAAGCTCATCCCTATTCCAGGTGGAGATGGCTTCTTCGAGAGAGAGAGAGAAAGACAAGAAGGCCTCTAGGAGTCTAAGGCTGCAGATGGCAGTCTGAGCGTGCATGTCTGCAGGAGGCCGATGTTGCCCCACGACCGAGCAGCATGAAGCTGAGCAAATACGCTCCAGGAGGGAGTTTGGTTAAGTAACAGTGAGGGGCCAGGAGGCTGAAGTTTGTGTTATACAGTGATGGTGGAACCCCCTCTGAGGGAAGACTACTGCTTGTGTGAACTTTCAGTTTCTTTTGAATAAAATTGGGCTGCCATGCCCTTAAAAAAAACAGTCTGGACTGAAACGTGTTACTGAAATCGCATGCACCACTTGAGCATAATCACCCTGGATCTTTACAATTAGTGGAGGATGCGGGCAAGATTTCTGCTGTGCATTTACGCTCAGTCGGACCTTCAGACATGAGAGGGTTAATCTCTGCAACAGCCAGCGCACCCTGGCCTATAGGCTGTTCAGCAGACACCTCTCTTGGCACAGCAGCCATAGTGTCCACCACACAGCCCTAGTGTCCACCACACAGCCCTAGTGTCCTTCACACTATCCACCACACAGCCATAGTGTCCACCACACAGCCATAGTGTCCACCACACTGTCCACTACACAGCCATAGTGTCCACCGCACAGCCATAGTGTCCACCGCACAGCCATAGTGTCCACCGCACAGCCATAGTGTCCACCACACCTTTAGCCACAGAAGCTTCTTCCAGCATTTCTATCAGTCTCTTGGCCTAATCATCCCAATAGGTTTTGCTCTGTCGCCCTACCATCCGCCCAAGGAGATCTAGACAGACCAAGAGGCTCACTAGCATCTAAGACACCGCACTTGTCAGATTTAAACTTCTCATCATCACATTGCAGTAACTTGTCTGTTGCACTGCACAGCAACAAGTACTTCTCAGAAGCGAATCTCCTTACCAGTCTTGCCATCACTCCACCGGCATCAAACACACGATCAGTCTCTTTCACATAAGAAACAGGAACAGTCTTACCAATCCCGGTAACAGGTGTCTGAAACTTCAATTGAGGGCATCGTCCCTCCTTGGTTGTGCTCTCATAAGCCAATGCCCCCTCCTGGTTGCAGGGCAACATTGCAGTGCCAAACAGGTTTCCTGTTGCCAATGGTAACGATGGGCACTTTACCACAAACATTTTTACCGGTTGCTATGGGATACTCAATTTTCCCTGTAAAGCTTTTCCTGGCGCCTTTCCCCATGTGATCACAGGGTGAAGCAACAGATTTTTGGTCATCCTAGCCCTCTTTGTGGGAACAGTGGGCTACCTCCTCATAGCAGCCCCACCGTCCAGAAGGCACGTCGTCTCTTGGTTGCCAAGGGTAACCGCACAGCCCCACCGTCCAGACAGCACTTCGTCTCTTGGTTGCCAAGGGTAACCGCGCAGGTGTTAGCGAACCTGAAAAACAGAAAGTGCTGGTTGAAGCTGAGCCAGGTACTCAGAGAAGTCAGTTCCTGACGGATGATGTAGAAGTAGGCCCCCTACAGTCCTGGGAGAGTAGGTCTAGGGGAGGTGAAAAGAAAGGGAGGACCCCAAAGATTAGGAAGCAGTGCTCGTGGAAGCACACCCGGAAAAAGAGTTGGGCTGAGTGCCCCTTTAGGAAGAAAGGTGTTATATATCTCCCTCTGGTATAATATATATATATATATATATATATATATATATATATATATATATATATATATACTTTATTTTTAATATTCAATTTTAATTTCAATTTTTATACTTTATTTTTTATATATTATTTTGTGTTTTTAGATTTTATTCCATAGTTTATTTTTATTTATTTTTTTCATTCATATTTTATTTTTATACTTTATTTTATTTGTTTATATTTTGTTTTTAATATTTTTTATTTTTATACTTTTTTATTTTATTTTTTTCTATTTTATTTTTAATATTTTATTTTAATTTTTATACTTTTTATATATTATTTTGTGTTTTTATATTTTATTTTATACTTTTTTAATTTATTTTTTAATTTATTTTAATATTTTTTTATACTTTTTTTATTTTATTTTTTATATTTTATTTTTAATACATGATTTTAATTTTTATAGTTTTTTATATTTTATTTTGGTTTTTATATTTTATTCTATACTTTTTTTTATTTATTTTTTAATTCATATTTTATTTTTAGACTTTATTTTACTGTTTTATTTTTAATATTTTGTATTTTTATACTTTTTTTTATTTTATTTTTTATACTTTTTTTTTAATTGTTATAATTTCATTTTAAATTTTTATACTTTTTTTATATATTTTTTATACTTTATTTACAACTACCAACATCTCAAGGCATTTTTATATTTGCATAGCTCCTCCCACTGCTTGCATTGGGGCTGAGTGGTCTTTAGGGGAGTGCTGTGCTGTTTTCAGGAAGCTATGTACAGCCCACTGCTGGCCCCTCCCACCAGCCATGATCTGCCTGCGTTGCATAGAGAAGCACAGAGACCGAAATAAAGTACGGTATATAATAAAAATAAAAAGATTGCATTTAAAATTGTTATTAACATGTTAATAAGGGGGAGGGGAACCAGGTAAGGTCAAATATAGGCAGATTAAACTTCAAACATTACGCTTTTTAAATACAAGAGAAATAAAATAAAAAAAAGCAAAAATAAATAAAATTTGACATTAAAATAAAAACTAACAAATTAAAAAAAGGGTTGCACAAGCATGTTGAGTTTGATTTAAAATAAAAATAATCAAAAAAAAAAGTAATCCAAACCAATAAAAAGTAGAAAAAAAAACCTAAAATTTTTTTTAAAGCAATAAAAGTAAATAACAAAATCTAAAACCAATAACGAGTAAACAGGAAAATCCAAAAACAATCAAAAGTGAAAAAAATAAACCCCAAAGCAGTAAAAAGAATAAAAAATTAAAGTAAATAACAAAATCCAAATACAATCCAAATAAAAAAAAATCCAAAATTAACAAAAAAATAAATAAATGAAAAAACAATAACAAAAAAGCAAGGAGTGAAATAAATAAATAAAAGTACCTAAAAAAAATCCAGAAACATCCAAAATTGAAAAGAAAATGGAAAACAATCAAAAGTAAAAAAAAAATAAAAACATTAAAAGTAAAAAAAAATGCAAGACCAATCGAAAGCAAAATAAATACTTTTATTTTTATACTTTGTATATTTTAGTGTTATAATTTTTTATATTTTATACCTTATTTTATACTTTATTTTTTTTATTTTTTTTATAATTTCTTTTGGTAAATCCAAATGATATTTTTTAAATATAATATATATATATATATATATATATATATATATATATATATATATATATATATATATATATATATATATATATATATGTACGTTATTGAATTTTATTTTATTTTTTATTTTAATATTTTTTTTACATATATTTTGTTTTATTTTATATATTTTCTTTTTTCTTTATATATATATATATATATATATATATATATATATATGTGTGTGTGTGTGGTTTTCATTTTCATATTTTCTTTTTTATTGTTAGATTTTATTTTTACTTTCACTTATTGTTTATCTTTATTTTATTTTGTGTGGCCAGCTTCAAATTGCTATACATGAATGGCTAAATCTGTCAAAACACATCCAATCACGTAGCCACAGAGTGCTGTGATGTTTTCAGGAAGCTTTGTACAACCCTCCCACCGGACATGATCTGCCTGCATTGCATAGAGAAGTGCAGAGACTGAAATAAGTTCTATAATAAAAACAGAAAGATTGTATTTAAAAATGTTAGCGTGTTAATGAGGGGGGAAGGGAACCAGGAAAGGTAAAATATAAGTAGATTTAACTTCAAACTTTACGTTTTTTAAATGCAGGAGAAATAAACAAAAAAGTGTTTCATTTGACATCAAAACAAAAATGAACAAACGAAAAAAGGAATTGCACAAGTTTTGATAAAATAAAAAAAAAATTAAAATAATTGAAAAAAAAAGCAAAAAAGAAAACAAATCCATCAAAAAGTCATCAAAAGTAAAAAAAAAAAAAAATCCAAACCAATGAAAAGTAGAGAAAAAAAAGCTCCAAAAACACTCCAAATTTAAAAATTCAAAGTAATAAAAGTAAATAAGAAAATCTAAATCCAATGACAAGTAAACAGGAAAATCCAAAACCAATCAAAAGTGGAAAAAAAAATAAAGTCAATAAAAAAATTCAAAACAATCTAAATGAACAAAAAAAAAAACAGCATTGAAGAGTAAAAAGAAAAAAAAATGAAAGTAAATAAAAAATCCAAAACAATCTAAATAAAAAAAAAAAAAGCAGTGAAGAGTAAAAAGAAAAAAAATTTAAGTAAATAAAAAAATACAAATATAATCCAAATTAAAAAAAAAATCAGAAAACAATCAAAAGCAAAATAATGAAAAAAAAAATAAACGTAAAAAGTAAAATCCCAAACCAAGAAAAAGTAAAATAAATCCCTCCCACTATACAGCCCCCCCCGCACAGATCTCCCCCAGTATTGTTGCATACTAATACAGATCTTTCCTTTGAGTACAGCTCCTCTTTGTACAATTCCCCCCCCCCCCCCCAGTGCAGCTTCTCCCAGTACAGATTACCCCTTCCCCAGTACAGATCTTCCCCCTCAGGATATTTCTTCCCAGTTTAGAATCTCTCTCACAGTACAGACACCCTCCCAATAGACACACACAGTCCAGCTCGGTCGCGTGCGCCTACCCCCCTCCCCCCCCCCAGCTCCTTCCTCGACTGACAGCATCAGGAGGCTCCCCTTTTATGTAAAAGTGATCCGAGCCACTGGATAACAAGGCTCGATTTTTGCGGTGCTTGTCACGTTTTTGTACACACGTTTTTCCCACGATTTTGCTGCTATTTGCGCTTTGCTTTTTTTTTTTTTACACTGTTTTTTTTGTTTTTTTACTACTGTGGTTGGCTAGCAACCAGCACAGTGTAAAAAAAAAACGCAAATTGTGGCAAAATCTCAGTAAAAATGCGATACTTGCGTTTTGGATGCGGGTCCATTGAATTCTATTACATGCAAAACGCTGCATTTTGCATTGGAAAAAAAATCCCCGACCCTTTCCAAAAACGAAGAGGCACAAAATGCATTGAAGTTAACATGTTCCATAGGAACCCATGTTAAAAAAAATTCTCTGCATTTCTGCAAAATGTATCAAAAAAACGCATTCGTGTGAATCGAGCCTAAGGGTGCGACCGGCAGGATCGGCTTCCTGGGACGCAGTCAGAGGAAATGATGTAGCGCTTCCCACTGTGTGATGTAAGAACCCTTAAGCAACAAGCAGAGGCATAACTAGAACCTTCAGGGCTCCGGTACAAGAAACTATAAAGGGCCCGACAGGACGGGGTCTGTGTGAAAGTAGGCGGGGCAGTATAACAGGAGGTGGAACAGTGTGACAGGAGGGGGAAGTATAATAGGAGGGGGGTAGTGTGACAGGAGGGGGAATGTGTGACAGGGGGGAAGTATGATAGGAGGGGGCGTAGTGTGACAGGAGGGGGAATGTGTGACAGGAGGGGGGCAGTATGACAGGTGGGGGGGCAGTATTACAGGAGGGGGGAATCTGCAACAGGAGGGGAGGCAGTATGACAGGAGGGGGAATGTGTAACAGGAGGGGGGTAGTAGGACAGGAGGAGGTCAGTTTGACCGGAGGGGGGAATGTGTGACAGAAGGGGGCAATGTGACAGGAGAGGGCAGTGTGACAGGAGGAGGGGCAGTATGACAGGAGGGGGAATGTGTAACAGGAGGGGGAAGTATGACAGGAAGGGGAATGTGTGACAGGATGAGGGGCAGTATGATAGGAGGGGAAATGTGTAACAGGAGGGAGGCAGTATGACAGGAGGGTGGAATGTGTGACAGGAGGGGGGCAGTGTGACAGGAGGGGTCAGGATGACAGGAGGGGGAAAGTGTAAAACCCTTGTACACACGGTTGGACATTCCGACAACAAAATCCGTCGGATTTTGTCCGACGTATTTTGTCCGAAACTGGTGTTGCATACACACGGTCGGACGAAGTTGTCGGAAAATCCGATCGTACGTAACGTCGTTACGACGGGACTACGTTCAGACTAGTAGCCAATAGCTTTGGTCTAGGAATTTGATCTGAGCATGCGTGCCACTTTCGGGACTGCGTCCGATCGGAATTCTCTACAAACGATCGGACGAAGTCCGATCGGATTATGTTGTCGGAAAATTTTTATATCCAGCTCTCAAACTTTGTTGGTCGGACATTCCGATGGAAAAAGTCAGATGAAGCCCACACAGGGTCGGATTATGCGACAACACGGTCCGATCGGACATTTTTCGTCAGAATGTCCGACCATGTGTACAAGGGCTAACAGGAGGGGGGCAGTGTGATAGGAGGGGGGCAGTGTGACAGGAGTGGTAGTATGACAGGAGGGAGGCAGTGTGACAGGAGGGGGTAGTGTGACAGGAGTGGTAGTATGACAGGAGGGGGGCAGTGTGACAGGAGGGGTACAGTGTGACAGGAGGGGGGGCGGTGTGACATGAGGGGAGCAGTGTGACAGGAGGGGGACAGTGTGACAGGAGGGGGAGCAGTAGGACAGGAGGGGGCAGTATGACAAGAGGGTGGAATGTGTGACAGGAGGGGGTGCAGTGTGACAGGAGGGGGAGCAGTATGACAGGAGGGGGAACATTGTGACTGGAGGGGGGACGGTGTGATAGGAGGGGGAACGGTGTGATAGGAGGGGGCCAGCGTGACAGGAGGGCGACAGTGTGACAGGAGGGGGGGCAGTATGACAGGAGGGGGACAGTATGACAGGAGGGGGCAGTGTGTCAGGAGAGGGGGCAATGTGACATCAAGGGGGCGGTATGACCACGGGGGGCGCAGTAAGATAGGAGGGGGGCACTTTGATAGGAGGGGGCAGAGAATGCATTTGTACACTCGCCAGGAAGCAAGACTTTCCTGGCATTAGTAGCAGCCTGGAGTTGTGGGAGCTGGAGACTGGAGTCAAGAGGGAGGAGCTGAGAGGCGGACCGATGACCCGGGCACCAGGCTGGATTGGAGGGGGTGGCGCGGCGGAGAGGGTGGCCGATGAAAGCCCTCTTCTCCTGCTCTCCTTCATGCAGGAATTCAGCAGGTGCAGGAGTCAGGAGGATAGTGGAGAGGTACGGTTCTTCTATAAGCTGCTCCGCCGCGACACCCCCTCCTATGCACGAGCAGACAAATCTGACAGGGGAGCCACAGGGACCCCCTAAAACATGGGGTCGTGTCGCAGTTGTGATCCCTGCCATCCCCTATAGCAGTGATGGCGAACCTTGGCACCCCTGATGTTTTGGAACTACATTTCCCATGATGCTCATGCACTCTGCAGTGTAGTTGAGCATCATGGGAAATGTAGTTCCAAAACATCTGGGGTGCCAAGGTTCGCCATCACTGCCCTATAGTTACGTCCCTGGATCTTGTCGCTTCCGATTTTGTTCTGATGTAAACAAGCATTACTGGCTTGTGAAAGACGATCTCGGTTTGATCGGATGCTTTGGAGGTCATAGGAGAAGTTTGGGGTCTCATAGACTCCAGATCTCTCAATAAAGAGGACCGGTCATGGCCCACACTGCCACAAGGCATGTTGTTCATCCCTTGTGATTAGGGTTGCCACCTGTATGGTTTTCTCCCGGACAGTCCGGTTCGGGTTTACTTCTAGGGTTGCCACCTTTTCTTCAAGCCAAACCCGAACATCTTTAGCGACACAGGACACTTTTTTTTCTGTAGTATACACTATAGAATTATAAAAGACCTGGGACACCTTTTAGGTGCCCTAAGGAGAGTGGTAATGCAGCATGCTGCAGCAAATAGTCGGTGTGGCCAAACTGCTTTTACTGACATCATGCCCCCCCCCCCCCCCCCACAGTGATGCCAAACCTGCCCCCAGACAGGGGCCGGCAACTACCGAATTGCAACAGATTCTTGTAGGACTCTCTCAGTTACTTGGGGAGCCACAGCCCAGTCTAAATGTGTCCGGGTTTCAGGCAGACTGAAACCTGTACACAAGATTCCAAATCCGAACTGTCCGGGTGAATCCTGGACAGGTGGTAACCCTATTTACTTCTGCCCCAGACCCGGAGACATCATTCCCCCCCTCTCCCTGACAGCAGCTTGGTTCAGCAGAGCAGAGTGTCAGTGTATCAAAGCTCCTCCCCTCCTCCTCCTCCTAGTTCTGTACACACACCAGGAGGGGGGGGGGGGGGAGCAGCTAATATCAGGTGTGTAGAAAGTTTTTATATTATGCTCTTTAGATGGAGGAGGGAGGGGGGGAGAGCTGCTGGAAAGGAGGACATGGTAGAAGATATGTGGAGTGATCGAGGGGTTAGGAGGATATGTGCTGGGGCTTTGGCAGGAGGAAGATATGCTAGAAGTGTGGATTGGATTTGAAATCTAACAACCTCTCCTTGCACGCTCTCTCCCTTCCTAAAGGACCTCTCCAGCACATATGCTACCCCCCCCCCACCCCTCCCCATTGCACTGGCCCTCTTCTCTCACAAAGTGCCCCCCCCCCCCCAGCACATATCTGACCCCCCAAGCACCCCCAGCACATATGAGCACAGGCTGCATATGATGGGCACAGTGGCTGTATGAATGGCACAGAGGCTGCATATGATGGGCACAGAGGCTGTATGATGGGCACAGGCTGCATATGATGGGCGCAGAGGCTGTATGATTGACACAGAGGCTGTATGATGGGCACAGGCTGCATAGGATGGGCTGTATGATTGGCACAGACTCTGCATATGACGGGCACAGTGGCTGTATGATTGGCACAGAGGCTGCATATGATGGGTGCAGTGGCTGTATGATTGGCACAGAGGTTGTATGATTGGCACAGAGGCTGCATCTGAAGGGCACAGTGGCTGTATGATTGGCACAGAGGCTGCATATCATGAGCACATAGGCTGTATGATTGAAACAGAGGCTGTATGATGGGCACAGGCTACATATGATGGGCACAGAGGCTGTATGATTGGCACAGAGGCTGCATATGATGGGCACAGTGGCTGTATGATGGGCACAGAGGCTGTATGATGGGCACAGGCTGCATATGATGGGCACAGAGGCTGCATGATGGGCACAGGCTGCATATGATGGGCACAGAGGCTGTGTGAATGACATAGAGGCTGTATGATGGGCACAGGCTGCATATGATTGAAACAGAGGCTGTATGATGGGCACAGGCTGCATATGATGGGCACAGAGGCTGCATTTGATGGGCACAGTGGCTGCCTCTGATGGGGCACAATGGCTGCCTCTGATGGGGCACAATGGCTGCATTTGATGGGGCACAATGGCTGCCTCTGATGGGGCACAATGGCTGCATTTGATGGTGCACAATGGCTGCCTCTGATGGTGCACAATGGCTGCATTGATGCATTTACGATACCCCATAAAAATGTTGAGCACCAGCCGCACATATCTAACTCTCCCCACCCCCCTGCTAGCACTAGCCCTCTCCCCGGGACATATCTGACCCCTGCATTCCGTGCACAACACTCAAAATTCAGCCACGTGCACTGTTTGCTGCGGTGAGCTATGCGCCACATTACTACTCTCCTTCAGGCCACCGAAAGTGTCTTTTACAATCTTATAGCGTATGCCCTCCCCCCCCCCCCCAACAAAAAAAATGCCGCTGCTAAAGTGTCCGGGTGTGGCTTAAAGAAAAGGTGGCAACCCTACTTGTGATAGCAATAAAGTTGATCCAAAAAAAATTAAAGGTAAAATGTAAAAATAAAATAAATGCATTTAAAATACATTAAGTAAATTTTGCTCAAGCGCGAATGTAAATGTGAATGTGCGCGTAGGTCCCGCATATATAAACGACGATCGCACCACACATGTGAGGTATCGCCACGAACGTTAGAGCGAGAGCAATAATTCCAGCGATAGACCTCCCCCGTAACTCTAAACTGGTAACCTGTAAGGGTTTTGAAAGCGTCAACTTTGGGGATTTATAGGTACTGTCGTTTGGCGCCATTCTGCGGGTGTACGCAATTTTGAAACAATGTCAGGCATCTCATTGCTCCGGGTATTGAATTGTGTTTTTGTGTATGACGTTTCAATAAAGTGTATTTTATCCCAAAAATTTGTGTTTGGAAAACGACTGCGCAAATATTGTGTGATGTAAAAATATGCGACACCCACCATTTCATTCTCTAGGGCCTCTGCTTAAAAAATATATAATGTTTTGGGGGTTCTAATTTGCTTTCTAGCAAAAAAAAAAAAAAAAAAAAATGCAGATTTTTACATATAGAAGAATGTCATCATTTGCAGGAACTGGTTAAATAACAGGTCTGGGGGGGGTGGGGGAGGGGGGGGGGCGGGTGCCGCCCGGACCCTGCCTGTGAAATGACACATCTGTGTGATGTATACAATTCTCTAAGGCAGGACATATACAAAAGAAAGAAATGTTGCAGAACTTGCTGGTAAGTGACAGTTCTCTGCTGGTAAATGACAGTTCCAGGCCGCTTTCTTCTGTTTGTAAACAAAGCGGACAGGAATTCTATTCAGTTATACCAGACCCTTATCCTAGAGGAGAGTTCCACCCTAAAATCCTTATCATTGATGAGGGTCTGGTATGGATGCTGCAGGCTTCTCTCTTCTCCTGCCAACTTTCAGCTGCTGCAGGGTGAGCAACAAAACATTGGTCAAGTTATTCCCCCCCCCCCCCCCCCCCCCCACCTGCCACACTGATCACCCACCTCCTGTCTACTATCGGTTTCCCTGGTGCCTGGGTCCCTTGTGTGCCCCCCCTCCCCAGTGCTGCAGGCTTCTCTCCTCTCCTGCCGGATTTCAGCTGCTGCAGTGTGAGCAACCAAAGATTGGGTCAAGTTATTCCCCCCCTCACCTGAAACACTGATCTCCCATCTCCTGTCCACTATCAGTTTCCCCGGTGTCTGGGCCCCCCTGTGTGCCCCCCTTCCCAGTGCTGCAGGCTTCTCTCCTCTCCTGCTGGCTTTCAGCTGCTGCAGGGTGAGCAACAAAAGATTGGGTCAAGTTACTTCCCCCACCTGCCACATTGATCACCCACCTCCGGTCCACTATCGGATTCCCCCCACTGTCTGGGCCCCCCTGTGTGCCCCCCTTCCCAGCGCCGCAGGCTTCTTTCCTCTCCTGCCGGATTTCAGCTGCTGCAGGGTGAGCAACAAAGGATTGGTTTAGGTTATATCCCCCACCTGCCACACTTGTCACCCACCTCCTGTCCACTATCAGATTCCCCCCACTGTCTGGCCCCCCCTGTGTGCCCACCTCCCCAGCGCTTTAGGCTTCCCTCCTCTCCTCTCTCACCGGATTTCAGCTGCTGCAGGGTGAGCAACAAAGGATTGGTTCCAGTTAGTTCCCGCACCTGCCACACTTGTCACCCACCTCCTGTCCACTATCGGATTCCGCCCCACTGCCTGGGCCCCCCTGTGTGCCACCCTCCCCAGCTCTGCAGGCTTCCCTCCTCTCCTCTCTCACTGGATTTCAGCTGCTGCAAGCTGAGCAACAAAAGATTGGTTCCAGTTATTTCCCCCCCACCTGCCACACTGATCACCCACCTCCTGTCCACCATGGGATTCCCCCCACTGCCTGGGTCCCCCTGTGTGCCCCCCTCCCCAGCACTTCAGGCTTCTCTCCTCTCCTTCCGGATTTCAGCTGCTGCAAGGTGAGCAGCAAAATATTGACTCAAGTTACTTTCCCCACCTGCCACACTTGTCACCCACCTCCTGTCCACTATCAGTTTCTCCTGCTGCCTGGGGCCCCCCTGTGTGCCCCCTCCCCAGCGCTTCAGGCTTCCCTCCTCTCCTCTCTCACCGGATTTCAGCTGCTGCAGGGTGAGCAACAAAGGATTGGTTCCAGTTAGTTCCCCCATCTGCCACACTGATCACCCACCTCCTGTCCACTATTGGATTCCCCCCCACTGTCTGGGCCCCCCTGTGTGCCACCCTCTCCAGTGCTGCAGGCTTCCCTCCTCTCCTCTCCTCTCCCAATGGCTTTCAGCTGCTGCAAGGTGAGCAACAAAAGATTGGTTACAGTAATTTCCCCCCCACCTGCCACACTGATCACCCACCTCCTGTACACTCCCACCCACTGCCTGGGCCCCCCCTGTGTGCTCCCTTCCCCTAACTGCAGGCTTCTCTCCTCTCCTGCCAGATTTCAGCTGCTACAAGTTGAGCAACAAAGGATTGACTCAAGCTACTTCCCTCACCTTCCACAATTGTCTCCCACCTCCAGTCCACTATCGGATTCTCCTGCTGCCTGGGCCCCCCTTGTGTGCCTCCCTTCTCTGCGCTGCAGACTTCCCTCCTCTCCTCTCCTCTCCTGCTGGCAGCAGCTGCAGGCACATAGGGAATCGTTAGGATGCGCAGCGGGGAAGGGCTGGTAAATATGTCATTTAACAGCCCCTTCATTTTCTACATGAACATGGGATTGGTGCAGACCACGGCAGATATAGTTACACTACGGGTGCTGCAGGCAAACCATCTCACTGGTAGGGGTCCCAGTGCTTTACTTGCCCAGGGGCCCATAATGCTATTAAAGTGGCACTGTCCGCTTGGCGGAACCCCCTCCCCCCCCATTTAGAAGCACCTGAACAAGCAATATTTGGACCGAACCGCGAGATCATCCCTACTGATTTGAAACCGCAGCTCTTATACCGGGGGCCACTTAAAGGGCAACTATGCCCACGCCTATATTATAAGATGTCCTTTAATAAACCCCCCTCTCTGAATGCAGTCCACCTGGTTACACACCCCCTTCCTCTCCGCTACAGCAATCTCCAGTGTGCGATCCCATTGATCCCTACATGAGAGCTGCCCTCATGGCCGCCTCCAGGGGAGCTCGACCCTCCCATACGAAGAATGGGGCTGTGTCTGTTTCTGGAAGATAGTCTGCCTGGCCCCAGGCAGGGCCACATAGCGAGGATCGTAAGTGAAGACTTTATTGAAGAATATATATATATACAGTATCTCACAAAAGTATGTACACCCCTCACATTTTTGTAAATCTTTTCTTCTATCTTTTCATGTGACAACACTGAAGAAATGACACTTGTCTACAATGTAAAGTAGTGAGTGTACAGCTTGTATAAGAGTGTAAATTTGTGTCCCCTCAAAATAACTCAACACACAGCCGTTAATGTCTAAACCGCTGGCAACAAAAGTGAGTACACCCCTAAGTGAAAATATCGAAAATGGGCCCAAAGTGTCAATATTGTGTTTGGCCACCATTATTTTCCAGCACTGCCTTAACCCTCTTGGGCATGGAGGTCACCAGAGCTTCACAGGTTGTTACTGGAGTCCCCTTCCCCTCCTCCATGATGACATCACAGAACTGGTGGATGTTAGAGACCTTGCGCTCCTCCACCTTCCATGTGAGGATGCCCCACAGATGCTCAATAGGGTTTTAGGTCTGGAGACATGCTTGGCCAGTCCATCACCTTTACCCTCAGCTTCTTTAGCAAAGCAGTGGTCATCTTGGAGGAGTGTTTGGGGTTGTTATCATGTTGGCATACTGCCCTGCGGCCCAGTCTCTGAAGGGAGGGGATCATGCTCTGCTTCAGTATGTCACAGTACATGTTGGCATTCATGGTTCCCTCAATGATCTGTAGCCCCCCAGTGCCGGCAGCACTCATGCAGCCCCAGACCATGACACTCCCACCACCATGCTTGACTGTAGGCAACACACACTTGTCTTTGTTCTCCTCACCTGGTTGCCCCCACACACGATTGTCACCATCTGACACCAAATAAGTTATCTTGGTCTCATCAGACCACAGGACATGGTTCCAGTAATCCATATCCTTAGTCTGCTTGTCTTCAGCAAACTGTTCGCAGGCTTTCTTGTGCATCATCTTTAGAAGAGGCTTCCTTCTGGGATGACCTCCATGCAGACCAATTTGATGCAGTGTGAGGCGTATGGTCTAAGCCAACCTTTCTCAACCTTTTGAAGACAGAGGAACCCTTGAAATAACTTTCTGATCTTAGGGAACCCTGCTAAAAATTACTACATCTAAATTCATTATACACTAGTATGATGGACAGTCGGAAGAATGCTCCTTACACTTGTGGACATTGGGATGAATTAGCACCTTACAGAGAGCTAAAAAGATCAATGGTGTCAGAGGGAACTTATCTGAGAGTCAGAAGTTGCTCAATGCTCAAGGAACCCCTAGAAACCTCTGGAGGAACCCAAGGGTTCCATGGAACCCTGGTTGAGAAACCCTGGTCAGAGCACTGATAGGCTGACCCCCCACCCCTACAACCTCTGCAGCAATGCTGGCAGCACTCATACATCTATTTCCCAAAGACAACCTCTGTATATGACGCTGAACACGTGACCTCAACTTCTTTGGTGAACCATGGCGAGGCCTGTTCTGAGTGGAACCTGTCCTGTTAAACCGCTGTATGGTCTTGGCCACCATGCTGCAGATCAGTTTCAGGGCCTTGGCAATCTTCTTATAGCCTAGGCCAGTGATGGAGAACCTTGGCACCCCAGATGTTTTGTAGCTACATTTCCCATGATGCTCCACTACACTGCAGAGTGCTGGGGCATCATGGGAAATGTAGTTCCAAAACATCTGGGGTGCCAGGATTTGCCATCACTGGCCTAGGCCGTCTTTATGTGGAGCAACAATTCTTTTTTTCAGCTCCTCAGAGAGTTCTTTGCCATGAGGTGCCATGTTGAACTTCCAGTGACCAGTATGAGAGAATGAGAGCGATAACACCACATTTAACACACCTGCTCCCCATTCACACCTGAGACCTTGTAACACTAACGAGTCATATGATACTGGGGAGGGAAAATGGCTAATTGGCCCAATATGGACATTTTCACTTAGGGGTGTACTCACTTTTGTTGCCAGCGTGTGCAGGCCAGTCAGGTTCCTCCACCCCAAATCCATGTCTTTATGGACCTTGCTTTGTACACTGGTCAAAATCATTTGGTGAAGGGGGGATTATGGTGTGGGGTTGTTTTTCAGGGGTTGGGCTTGGCCCCCTTAGTTCCAGTGAAGGGAACGCTTAAGGTGTCAGCACACCAAGACATTTTGGACAATTTCATGCTCCCTACTTTGTGGGAACAGTTTGGGGATGGCTCCTTCCTGTTCCAGCATGACTAGTGCTTTGCCATGTGCTTCAGAAACGCTGTAAATGTGCAGCAGCTTCCGCTATAATTCATCCCAAAGGTGTTCTATTGGGTTAAGGTCAGGACTCTGTGCATGCTATACAAGTTCCTCCACCCCATGCTCACCCATCCATGTCTTCACGGACCTTGCTGTGTGCACTGGTGTGCAGTCATGTTGGAACAAGAATGGGCCATCCCCAAACTGTTACCACAAAGTTGGGAGTGGGAAATTGTCCAAAATGTCTTGGTACTCTGACGCCTTATAAGTTCCCTTCACTGGAACTAAGGGGCCAATCCCATCCCCTGAAAAACAACCCCACACCATCTTCCCTCCCCCACCAAATGATTTGGACCAGTGCAAAAAGCAAGGTTCATAAAGACATGGATGAGCGAGTTTTAGGTGGAAGAACTTGACTGCCTGCACAGATTCCTGACCTCAACCCGATAGAACACCTTTGGGATGAATTAGAGCGGAGACTGCGAGCCAGGCCTTCTCATCCAACATCAGTGTCTAACCTCACAAATACGCATCTGGAAGAATGTTAAAACATTCCCATCGGTGGCGGCTGGTGAGTTCTTCTTTTGGGGAGGCGGCAAACAAAGAAATCCTCTCCCCCCACCAATGGTGGCGTGGCACGGCAACTCCCCCCCCCACCACGGCAACCCCCCGCACTTACCCGTGGGGCTGTGATGTCCTCTCCTCTCCTCTTCTTCTAGAGTGCGGTCAGGGGCCGCGGTGGCTCCGGTGTCCGATCCCCCCCCCAACGACTTCCTCCGCCACGTGTCTCCTCTTCGGAGGAGCGGATTGCCTGATGCTTTGGCCAGTCGGGAAACAGATCTCGCAGACCCGCCTCCTGATTGGCGGGGAGGAACTTTAGTGTGAAAATTGCGAAAATTAATTTGCTATCGTCACGCAAGTGGGTGGGCTCGGGCACAGTGCTCCGCGCCCCGATGCCACCCTTTTTTGAAGCCTATTAGAGCCTCTGGCTCTAATCAGGTGCTTCAAAAAAACACCCCCTCACCATCAGAATCCATGGTCCGGTGCCCTGATATGTAGATCAGGGGGCCGCAGACATGGATGGGGGGGACGGCGCCCGTGCGTCCTCTATGGATGGGCCGCCATTGATTCCCAGAAGAGTTGAAGCTGTTATAGCTGCAAAGGGTGGGCCAAATTAATACTGATCCCTACGGACTAAGACTGGGATGCCATTAAAGTTCATGTGTGTGTAAAGGCAGGCGTCCAATACTTTTGGTAATATAGTGTATACGCAGTATATTTGATATTTAATGTCCAAACAGTTAAATGTCTGCTTCTGCTCTGTATGTGGTATATAATGGCTCACTGTCACGCCTATATATTGAGCGCAGTACCTGGGGCAAGGGTCAGTGATTGATAAGACCATTCCA